>NC_054058.1:79469503-79549503 GCF_017639655.2 Falco naumanni | reverse complement strand
ATATGCATTGACATTTACATGTGTACTGTCATGCAAAACCATTTCCTGCTACACTGAATATAATACTATAACTGAATGAAAAAAACATTCTGATTTTGTGATATCATTTTTCAAGCCATGGTCAGTGTACATAAAGGTTCTTCAGGATAAACCTCATTGGTGCAGAGTAATGGATTTTGAATTCTGTGTGTTACCTACTGCTTTAAGGCAAATTGCACTTTCAAGTCTTGCAGGCAGTGAGATTCCCTGGAAAGAACTCAACTCGCCCAAGGAATCCCACCTTTTCCATGGGAGACCAGTAATTAACAGATACACAAATGCTTGAAATGCAGAAACCTGTGAAACAGATAAGCAAAAGATTCAGACTACTAACACCCCACTATGTTGTATTTCCTATGTCAAAACATGCTAGTTAGGTTCAAGATTCTGCCCTTTTCTCCTCTGACAACCCTGCCCATACAAAGGTATATAAAGGTTTATATCTATTCATGTACACAGCAGTTCATACTTGGGCTCTTCATTGATGCATGCATTTCAAATACTACAGGAACAAGAATTAAAACAAGAAATTTAAAAATATTTCCCAATTTAAAACAGTTTCGAGAACAAACATCTTCTAAAGCTTTATGGATTTGCAATGGTCAATGACAGGTCAATGACACCCAGGAATTACTGCTTGCTGAAATTATTTGATGGCCAGTAATAGCCCAAGTTTTAGTCCAGCTTCTTACGTGCTACAGTCCCTGTAAAATATTATTATTGTAATGAACTCCAAAACCTACAGAAAGCTCAAGGACTGTATGGCTTAAAGACTAAGTATTGTACTATTTGCCTATCAGAAAACCAGATCCATCCGCACTGTTACCCTCTTACAAGACAATGCTGGCAAGTACGCAGACTGCCTGCAGCCAGGCAAATCATCGCTTGCGACTGCAACAATTTAAATTAGAAGAAGTGTCTATATACTATTTATACAGTTAAGACAGAAACTCCTTTAGATGGCAATTCAGACAGAATAAACTGAGCCCTGTTCTGAGTTTTTAACTGCTCTGTGTGAGAGCTTCCTCTCCATGAATCACACGAGGAACCTCCCAATGTAGGCATGTTACAGCATTCGGTGAAGAGAATCTTTTATATCCTTTCTGCTGCAGAGCAAAATATTGCCGTGCTACTGAACCCCACAGAAGTGAAGAAGTAGAGACCTATCCACATGTAGCCATTCGGAGCCACCAAAACGATTATTAAAAGTCAAAGTAAACAAGATACCTTGTATGCTTTCAAACCAGAATTGTATTACCTACAGACAATTCTTCATATATATACATAAATATGTATCAATTAAAATGTTTTCTTAATCTTACATAACTCTGAGAAAATCCGTATACTGTGTTAAATGATAGGATTATTTTACTGTTGCTGTGTTCCAGTTCTCAATACACGCAAGACAGCCTTAGAAAATTTCAGCAGAACTGCTGACCTTGGCTGACTTCAGTTTCCATTAGTTTATAAAAAAACCCGAACCAACAATAGCACACTGTATTTTAAAGCAATTTAATTTGATACTCTAAATTTCCGACACAATGTATCCAAACCAGTGAAATACTCCTTCCCCACATCCTCAAATCAAACCCCATCCCAAGATACTCAATTATACCACCTTAAAATTTTCTGCATTTGCATTTTCATTACCCTGTAAAATGTGTGACGGGCTGAAGGCTCTCATCTGTATTCCTAAGTCTTCATGAAGTGGATAATTGGTCTGACCCCCTTTAAGAGTTGCTGGTTTTAGGGGAAGTAAAGACTAGCCAAGAGAAATATCTTTCCTTGCTCAGCATAAGCACTCTTCTGTTGCCTTTTTCCAGCTGAAAGCACAAGAGTGTGAAACAATTCTTGTAGATACAAAATGGAGGCAACTCCACTTTCCCAAAGAAAAGTCTTTAAATAGTAAACGCAAATAGATACAATCAGAAAATACTTCAGCCCAACTAAATCTTGGCTATTTGAAACCTTGACTTGGAATGTGTTCCTCCCTTTTCACCACCTAGCCAGGGACTCTCAGGTGACCAAAATGAAGCATTTCACCTGGTGCCAAAAATGGGAAAATGACTTTTTCACCTCTGTCTTCAGTGGCAAGTGCTCCAGTCACACCGTCCAAGTCACAGAACGCAAAGGCAGGGACTGGGAGAATGAAGAACTACCCACTGCAGGAGAAGATCAGGTTCCAGAACATCTAAGGGACCTGAAGATGCACAAACCCATGGGACCTGATGAGATGCATCCACAGGTCCAACTGGCACCCAACTGGCGGATGAAGTGGCTAAGCCACTATCCATCCTATTTCAGAAGTCACAGCAGTCTGGTGAAGTTCCCACAGGCTGGAAAAGGGAAAATATAACCCCCACGTTTAAAAGGGGGAATAAAGAAGAACAGGGAAACTACAGGCCAGTCAGTGTCACCTCAGTGCCCAGCAAGATAATGGAGCTAATTGTGAGAGCCAACATGGCTCCACTAAGGGCAAGTCATGCCTGACAAATTTGGTGGCCTTCTATGAAGGCGTTACAGCACTGATGGATTAGAGAAGAGTGACTGATGTTATCTACCTAGAGTTGTGCAAAGCTTTTGACACTGCCCTGCACAGCATCCTTGTCTCAAAACTGGAGAGATGTGGATTTGATGGGTGGACCACTTGGCAGATAAGGAATTGGCTATTAGAACAAAATTTTTCACTATGAGGGTGACAAGACACTGCAACAGGTTGCCCAGAGAAGCTGTGGATGCCCCATCCCTGGAAGTGCTCAAGGCCAGGCTGGATGGGGCTTTGAGCAACCTGGTCTAGTGGAAGGTGCCCCTACCCATGGCAGGGGGGTTTGAACTAGATGATCTTAAAGGTTCCTCCCAACCCAAACTGTTCTAGGATTTTGTGAATCAGGATCTGTTTTGTAATTACGGAGACTGATTATTTGAACATGCATGATCAGCATCTACACAGTATGATTTTCAAAGGCAGACAACCCCCCAGCCAGAGTCCCATATAAGCACATATGTATAAGCACCAGACTTTCAAACCTGTGTAGGCTGATGGGGTTTTGTGCACTGTGGCACTCTCGTGTCTTAGTCCCCTGCACTCCTCGGAACAAGGACAGATGCAGTAACCTTCCTGACCTCTACTTTGTTGCATGTATAGGAGTTCAATATTGACAACCTGATCACATGTGTATAGCGTGATACATTCTGGGCAAATTCTTCTCTTGTTTACATCCATGTAAACACGGTACTAAAAGGCCATTGAAGTCAACAGTACAATCCCAGTGGAAATTGACATAAATAGTTAGGCTCAACATTATTGTTGCAGCTGCCCTTTTATAAGTGTTATATATATTATAAGGCTGCACAGTGCAGCATGAAGCTTTCCCTGGAGAAGTGCAGAGACTTTACCATTTCCCTGGGCTTAAAGTTACAGAAAAGACACAGTGCAATTTTTACCTGTATGATGCTTACAAAACCTGGTTCATTGACAATTGGAGGAGTCAGGGCTTTCTCCAGCTGCTGTTTATGCCCATGTAAAAACTGGCCTAAATTTGAATTTCATTTGTGTGTGTATAGCGTGTATGCTGTGTATAGGATGTATACATAGATTGATAGATATAGATATATTTCTTCTGTGCTTCATCATGGGATCAATTTGATATTGAGAAAATATTTATTAAATCATTCTTCAAGCAAAACCACTGTTACCTATAGCAAAATAAAGATAACTTTGTATGGGACCAAAGGGAAGACTGCAATTTTTATCTCCAGCTCACATAAACATACTGTAGGCCGAAACGGTGGCCAGCACGGGGGTTAGAGAGTAACTCTTCCTTGTAACCCTTGCACACATGATGGAAGAATCCAAGTTAAGGACAGTTTCAGACAGAAAGGTGAGAGACTCAGATCACACCGATTTGGGTATCACTTGCATCTCACCCAGGACCCACACAACATATCCAAGATTTCTGTTCTCCCCTCCTTTGAATCTTGGCAGCCATAGCAAAGTCACACGCTGCAGTTGCAGAAGATTGAAAATAGAGTATCCAAGCATATCTGTAGTATATCCTATGGATGTTATTGAGACAGAGATAAAAGAAGCATTTCTTTTATCTCCACCAAAGCAGCCTTTAACAGGCAAGTTCCCTCTTTACCCTGCCAACGCTGACAAGTATTCTATAGCTTTATGTAAACTTGTCAGGAATGCATAGGTATGAACTGGTGTTAGTTGCTCCTACCTTTGGATAAAATGGATGGATTCCAGTCAAATTTAAGCAATAAAGACTATTCTTTTGCCTACAGAGCATCTGACATGGACACTTCTCAGGCCTTCAAAGAGGTGTATTGAGTTTAGTTCAATTCACCTATGTTCCCGTCTGGTGGTTGAATCAAATCTCTTATCTGTCTACTTCCAGGCTCTTTTGATCAGTTTGTGATAAAAGGGGGCCACACCACCTATCACGAAATGCAGGTCTGCAGCCCAACCACCTGCTTCTTGGAGCCTGAGGAGCAGATGAAGGAAGCTGCTTTCTAGTTCTTCACTACAAGAAAATCAGTCTTGTGTACTGTGAGATAGTGAATGGGGGAAAGCTGGCTGTAAAGAGAATAAGCAGAAGATGCAGTCACCGACTCATTTCTGACCATTCCCATTAGTGTTCCCCAACCAGCTTTGGAGACAGATTAAAACAGTGCAAGAAAACAGTGACCAACACTGTCAAGGGAGGCCAGAACTAGGCCAATAAAACACTCGTCAGGCCAGGTCAGGCAACTTCTATGTACCCTTTCATGTAAATCTGAACTTTCTATAGCAATTTCAAAATACCCTTTCATTAGTAGAATTTTTAAAAACAGTGCTGTGGAGTTTAGAGTAATTTGTTAGTACTTTTATTGTTTATGTGTCTTTGGGTTGTGTAAAGGAAAGGGGGTTTATCAGACATGTGGCAAATCAGTTAACGAATCTTTAGTGAATTAATACATGAGCTTCACACTTCTTTTGTAAGAAACAGTCCCAGTGAAAAAGCATGTGCAGGATTTTTCAAAAGGAAAATAAATGAGCCAATGCACAACATATGATGTACGTTGTTGGTTTTGTTGTTTGGTTTGAATTACATGGATGTATTTTACAAAAATGCTCTCAAAAGGTTTGAAGAAAATATGGGAAGTATATCCCCATACGAACATGACCTACAAGGACAGCCAAATGGAAAACTAAGATAGCGCTTAGTTTTTATTTGATAAACAGCAGCCACAGAACAGTCCAGATTCTACCAATACATTTAATAGCGTTAAAGCCACAATATCCTAACTATTTTCTCAACCCTGCAACATATGTTTTAAAATACTGACTCCCACTAAGGGAGGGAGTACACTCAAAGTTTCGTTGCAAGGCCTCATGCGGACTCCTCTAACCATGGTCAGGAAGGCATAAAAGTATCCTGAAGCCACTCCAGTATTAATTCCTCAGGCTGAAAATTATCAAAATTTGCAAGAACCTCAGATCTAATGTCTGTATACACACCAAGTATTAGGTTGCTACTCACTTTCTTGCAAGAACTCCTGCTTTACACAGGCATTTACAACTGCACGTGCACCTAACTTTAGCTTTGTTTTAATGTTCTAGTCAACTAGAAACCACTGTAGCACTTCATGTTCTTGTGATGTGTCATATAAACAAGAGGATTTCAAATTTTCAAATACTGTAGAAAGTGAGCAACAGAACAGTAACAATCTTTTGGTTAACTTTAATGAGGAAATGCCTTAAGTGTCATCTAATAGAGGAAAATGCTTATGGAGATTAGAAGAACTGAAGAAACAAAATGAGATCCAATGGGAAACATAAATTATAACACAGGAGTTTGTAACAGCAAAAGTTCCCTTTCTTTGTCCCATACTAACTCCCACCTTAGATGAATATACAGTAGTATCACATTATGAAGCAATCTATTAAGTACCTGAGCCTTACAAGGCCTCATTAGAATATTATCTAAAATAATTTTACTGTGTTGTATCATGAACCTCAGTGACTCTTAGGTCAGGTTTGTACCACATCATTTTAAGCATCTTACTGATATGTCTGTTTGCCCTGGGCACTTCCTGTAGGCAACAGGAGACAATGGGCAACTCCATGAACTAATCTAGCCCATGTAAAACCAGAACTGTCTATGTCTGTATCTCTTTTTTACTACAGACACACGTTAGATTGACTCTGCTTCTAACATTTAACCTAGAGTTAAATGCCTTGGCTTAGGCAAGAGGAATCTGGACTTTTTGGTAGTTTATTTGAAAGGCCACAGGGTCCCTGGGTGGCAGTGGAAGAAAAACTGTCCTGTGTACCATGTATTGCTCTCAAACAACTGAAGATTCACACCGGTAATTCCATTAACACAGAGGCACCCTGAAAATAATAGAGAAATCTTGCAAATAAGTCGGCATAAATATAGTTTCATATCTGTCAAGAAGAGACTTGAAAGTCATCCATGGCTTCAGCATCTGTTACCCTTTGAAAGTTTCTGCTAGCCTGGTGACTCCCAGTGTCTGCTCCTGTTCTCATGGTACAGCTCAAAGCAACTGTTTCTTCAATGCACTGCTCTTTTCCCCGAACACACTTCCATCAGCAGCCTTGGGAGACTGCCAATCCACAGCACATATTTAAATACCTTCCATTTACCGAAATGTCACCTCCTTCATTAGACACAGGTGAGTGTCTCTGTCCTTTCACTGTCTTTCTATGTCACCTGCCAATGACTTTTTTTGTTCAAGTCTATGGAAATACTGTATTCTGTTTTCTCAGGCTCCATTTTTAGTCTAAAGCAATGCCTAGATTTAGTATCAAAATATGAAGTGTCACCTAGAGATGAAGTAAATTCCAGTTTAGAAATCACAGAGTGCTCTCTTCAGCCACTGCTTAGGCATCTATCGTAATAGACAATATAGCTGAAATCTTCACAACCTATCACCGTGTGAGCGCATCGCGCATGGTAAGGCAACAACTTTTCCAAACTACTAACATTACAGACAACACACCTGACTTTGTTTATAATTATGGCAAAACAATCCATCTCCAAGGGGAGCCAAATTTAGTATTGGTAGAGCATATGATAGTCACGAATTAACTTACTGGAACACACAACTTGGTATAGGTACATACAATGAAATGACTGAAGGAGCGATAAGGATGGATCTGTAGTGATACACTTGTTTAGAAAAAGTTCCAAGAAGAGATTTTTCTTATCACAAAAAATGGAACTAAAAAGACCCAATTTCTGCAGAAGGTTTATTTAAATAGAGCTAGGAAACATACATAATTTAAAAAAAAGTTTAGAACTTCCAATGTAAAAAGTATTAAAATTACTTTCTTTTATCATTTTAATAACAATGTCTGATTTGACAAAATAACAGTAAAAACTCTATAAATATCTGTTAAGGGATTATTCCAATAGCATGAAAAACTCTAGTGAAGAAATTGCACAGAATATAGAACTGTCACCATGCATTTGCATATAAAAGGCTGTTTAAAACTGACAGGCACATAAACAGAAAATACATGCTATAAAATTAGTCATTTTTAAGCATGGATCTTTAAATAAAGCTCGCAGATCACCTTCATTTCAACTAACTCATTCTCAAGAGAAGTCACAAAAATGGTGCAGCACCTAGAAACGTATTTTCTTCAGTTTTGTATGCCGATAATAGTTTGATTATTACACTGTTTGCATATATCTTCATCAACTTAAAAATATTGTTGATATTTCTTGAATAATGTATTTTTGTTAAGGAAGTCACTACACATTTACAAAATAAAAGTATCATTTATTTTCTCAAAAGATGATCAGAACTATGACTTACTAGATATTGGAGGCTGCTTGTGAGAAAAAACCACATATAGCATTCTCAGGGCTACCAAACAGAATTTATATATTTTTTTAAGTTCTTATGATACAGCATTTGTAGGGGAATGAAGAACTTTAAGAGGCCTACCAAGAGACAAAAAAAGTTTGGGACTCAAAACTCCTTTCAGTCAGAAACAGAAGCAGCCCACTTCAAGTCAAGTACCATATAAAACAACATCCTTAGTTTAAATTAATCCAAACGACACAAAATGCATATTGCTTAAAAAGCAGTTCTGACAAGCAGGAAAAAAGAAAATACTTTGACACTTCTTAAACCGAAAATGTTGACTCCTTCAAAAGGACACAAAAGTGGGTTTTAACGCATTTCACTTAAAGGCTGTGATGGCCAGGGTCATGTCCCATGTCCCCTTCCCCCAGCAAATGAGGAGAACTTGTAAAGGGGCTGAAACTACAGCGAGTACCTGCATTCAGGAATGTCACTTTTCAGGAGTGCTGGTTAACCATCAGATTCCAGAAACTCAGTCCTTTCTTCCAACTCTTCCACTTCGGATCACCACTGGCACCCTGTGCATGGGGCTAGCGAGTGCCGATGGCTCCCTCGGAGAAGCCAGACAGCTGGCTCTTCTCTCTCTCCCAGGCTGACGGGAGGAATTTGACCCCCTTACTCCCTGTACCGCACAGAGCAACCAGGGCCCTAAGATGCAGAATGGGGTGGAACCCCGTTCTCCATTCGTTTTGAAAGTTACAAGCTTTTAAGTCCTAATTTTTTAAAATCTGCTGTTCAAAATGTCTTTTCATACATGTGCCTAGCATTTAACAAAGCAGTACTTCCCGAAGCTCTCCGAGAACTGTTCCACTGCAAATTAAAAATACATATTTGTTTTTATTTGGCTCTCTAGAAACAAAATCGATTAGTCACAAAGCTTTGATTCTATGAGAATTCAGTATTACTGACATCACAGTGTAAATCTGAAATAAGCACAGAACATTCTGCAAGATTTGAGCCACAGACTTCTGTTAAAAATTTATTTTCTGTACAAACTTCTATTTGCCTGTCACTTTTATTTAGTTTTAGAAAATAACCAGAGATTATCTTAATAGAATTCAGATACCTATTCTAAGAGTAATAGATGTAGCTCCTTTGCCATAGTATTTGGATTACTCATTAAAAAAAAGCAATGTTCAGTAAATATACACATAGGCATAATTGCTGTAACCACTGATTAGCAACTAATTCGAACTCATTTAATTAAAAGAAATAAGCTACAATAAAAGTATTTCTTGTTTAAAAATCATTAGGCAAATTGTAGAACAAAAAGAAGACACCTTGGCAAGTGAGCTGCCCCATCGCTCTCTTACCAGGCAGAATAAACTGTTTTGCTGCTGACAGACATTTGTCCAAAATGTTTTCACAAATTTTAAGCAAGGGAAATTCCACATGACCAACCCCAGCAGCTTATTCCAACACATTTTTACTTTGCTTATTTACCAAAAGTTATTGGATAGTTAACACAAACCTTCTTTGCATCAATTAAAGCCAACTATTATTTGTAGACATGTACTTAAAAGTATAAAAATCTGTTAATGTTTTGCAAAGATATAATTAATGATGAAAAAATGCCATTTACTGACAAAATTAGTATTTTGTAATGAAACAGTAAAAACATATGCTTTTCACTACCACATGCTATATTAATTACAACTTCATCAGCTATTTTTATGCTTAACTATACCTTAAAAACATAAGAAAATGCACGTTTTTACCTAAATACCTGACACAACTCCGAAATCAGTATTGATCTGAACTCAGCATCAGCTTTGCCCCCAAGTTTAGACAGTAACAACAGCTGCCCCTAGAACTGACCTAGGGAATGGAGGTCATTGCGAGACCCAGGCTTACCAAAGTCTGGAAGTATTAATTTAAATACTGTATGACCTAGAATATTATCCTTTTGACAAACGACAGCATTACAGTTCACGTATACACAGTATTTGCGATACTGCTAAGAAAAAGATCACGGACCACCTTCTACGTTTTACCAGAGCTTCCACAGCTCTTCAAGATCTGTAAGAAGACACTGAGACTTCCCTTTAAATTAAAACTAGAAACTGAAAATTTTTTTTCCACCTGGAAGGGCAAGCAAGTTCAAAATTACAGTTTCATAAACTAAGACTAAAAATACAGCTAAAGTTTGCAGATGCTACAGCAATGTTTCCCTCTTGCCCACATATGCAGAAAAACAATTCATTTCTGAAAAAAATAAACTGAGCAATAATCAACAGTGTGAAAAGGAACTTTTTTGGTTCACAAGCAGTTCTGAAGGGTTAGTAATAGTGCTTAGCAGCAATCCAGATTTTTTTTCTTTAAAATAAAAAATTTTCAGTACGTATTTATAAAAATGTCAGCGAAGGAAATTTCAAAACAAAAGTTTTGCTTTGAGGTGAATCTGACTTTGACAAACTAATATTAAGGATGTTGTTTTGAAAATGTAGGAATGTTTCAGCTTCCTCAAAATCTTCTTTTGATACAAAATTCATGTAACAAATTTCAGAGCATTTTAGTACTGAAAAGCCATAATTAAAAATGTTGTAAATGGAATACTTAATGAAGCGCTAATGAAATATTCAATGCTGGATCAATTGTATTGCAACTGCTGAAATACTTCACATTTTTCGCTTCATTTTATGTATTTTCTAGAGGGATAGTTCCTATTCCCAACTGTGGCAAACCCTAAAGAGGCCAAAAATATCATTCTACCAAACTGTTACAGAAAGCTGAGCTTATTTCATTTGAAAAGTTTTCTAAATTATGGGCATTCAGACTCAGTTACAAATCAAAACAAGGGCTAGAAAAAAAAAAAGATTTAAAGAGAAGAAAAGGAGAGATCTGAATGGTTGACTCATTTAAAAAGAGCTGTTAAGGATTATTACTAAGTTGTTAGTGGTGAGTATCTTTATTTTCTCTAAAACTTTATGAACGCTATACAAATATCTAACAGTGGTAACAAACATGAGGAAATTAGAACAGGCTTTACACATGGAAGGAGCATGCAGGTAGGACACTCAGGCAATAGAGAAGAGGATACGCTGTTGGTATCTTCTTGTTTATAGAGTTGCTGAAGAGGTGTAAGCTGACTTTTTTCTTGGGGAAGGAGCAAAGATTTAGGCCTAAGAAGGTGTATATATGCATCTATCTGTCTTTCTATCTGTTTCTAGTCAGCAGCGATGACCCCGTCATTATTGGGAGTTTCTGAACGGCAAACTCATTTAGGTGGCTGAAGCCACCCTCCTGCGAAGTTTTGATAAATGTAAGACATCCTGAAGCCATTTCTTAAATGAATGAGTTTTGAATGAAACCAAAGTACATCTCCAATTTAAGATGTAAAGGTACTGAGAAATGAATGACTACTTTGTAGGTGATGGCATGATGCGTGTGTTTTGGAAATGACCCTGGTGGGAGCTCTGGGTGTACAGAGCTTTGAAAAAAACATCTCCAGAACCCCCAACTCACTCCACTGTGCATGGAACATTAAAAGGAAGATTTCAGCCTGAATAAAATTTACATTTGCAGTAATATAAACTTTGGGGACGGACTTTAGTTCTTTAGTGTCTAATATTCCTCTGCCTTTTATACATTGAGGATGTAAAGACAATATAGAAGAACCACAAGAATAATATAACTAGGTATTTATGATTGCAACACCACCCGTACCTTCCTTACCTCAGTATCTGTACAAAATCCTCATAGTTTACACTTCTTACTAGGGAGTACAAATGCCTCTTGCACTAAGCTAGATTTTTGGAAACGTGATAGTGTGACATAATGCCCCTCCTGAAATTCCTAGAAGTTTGTATCACATATAAAGTATGTAATGTTACATCTATTTGGCCAAAGGGATTAGCAGGATCTGTGAGCATCTGGCTTTTGAATATCTTAAACCATTTTATACCAAGTTTCTCACATTGTACAACCTCTGAGCATGCTCTACCACACTTTCTAGAACATATTTTCACGAGTTTCTTTCTACTGTATTTCAGTCCTTGTGTAACATACTGGAATGTTAATAATTATATATCTATAAGCCCCAGCATTGCACTTAGGCATATATATGAAATTATATATGCACATTTTACATGTTATTTATATACACACCAAAGGTTAAACATGCTAATACTCAAGTAGAAAATCCAAAGTTTTATATATATAAACACATCCTTTTAATTATTGTCTGTCTCCCCTGCTCAAAGATAACTGGAAGAGCTACATAAATAATAAAAACAGGAAATACACTTTAACTATCCATTATCAAGGGAATATTGTTTTAACAAGATGTATGGAATCTCATTATCATTCTATTAATTCAACAATCTTGATGTTGTTACAAGACTGAGACAGTTATCAAAGCAAGGGATCATTCTTGTATGTATGGATCACAACACTTAATGGGACAGAGTTGTCACATAAGCTACAGCGTCAAAAAGATAACCAATACAGGACTGAGCTTGTAGTGGCAATGCATTTAAGTGGGCACACATGGCTCCAACAAAATAACTGGTATTTGAGAAGCATATAGATACAGCTGGGTTTGAAACTGCTATCATTATAGCGCTGATTTCATGAAATCCCTCACAAATTGATCTCCCACACATTCCAAATCTAAGCATACTTCCTATTGACAGTGGTTTCAACGGTCTTTCATTAACTCAGTCTTCTCTTCTTCACACCTTCTCTTCTTTTGAAATTAAATGAATATTTATGGTAATTATTATAAAATTACTTTATCCTTGAGGACATTGGTCCTCAGGGTCTCCATGGGTTTTCAACTAAACCTGTTTCCTCAGAGAAATTATTCTTCATGATTCAGTACATTGCTTAGTAACTAGTAGCCAAGCTAACATTTCCTACACCTTTTTTTCATTCATATAGTTTTAGTCAAAAAGAATAGACTCTGGACATGCAGGTTATTTTACTACTTGATTTCTGCGTGTAGCTGATAACGATGCCTACTTCCCACCTACATTGCATATCAAAGTTTGAGACACACAGAAATTCAAGATAATTCAAAACTGGTTTCAATACACATTTTTCTACTCTCACAGCTTCCAGATCCTGATGTATATGATTTAGTCTCACATCCATTATGGAGATATTAATATAACCATACAGTTGCAAGAAAATCTGAATTGTAATGTTTGTTTAAGCTGACTATAGGTTTGCAGATAAAACACCAAGACTGCCCCTTATCTGAATGACACGTTTGTGAGATGGATGGAGGTAGCTTCACTTCTGCCAGCCTTAACTACTGTATATGTCCTGCCTTTCATGTCATACAGTCCATCACAGATAGATCCTATGAAACCACATGAAGAGAACAGGCTGCACTTCACCAACCATGTCTTTAGCGAGCTGAGGTTATTAAAAAGGTGCTGTTGTAGCTACCGGGCTACAATGCAACTATGGCCTGTATATGGAAATAAAAACTTGGCATTTTAGGTATGTCTGTATGTTACATACATATTTATGTATATGAGCAAATACAGTATGAGGGTTGGCATGGTGATTTAACAGGCCAAGGATGCCACATTGTTCACAAATGGTGAATTCAGACAAAGGTCAATTCAGGACTAAATACTGAACAAGACATAGGTTCAGGGATCTTTTGTACTTTACTACTACCTGCCAGCTTCTTAAGGCTTTCAGCATACAGGGCAGGATTTTCTGAATTAAAACCCCTATTTCTATTTTCTTCTATTTATATTATGACCACAGAGTAGCCACCATTACAACGTGACAGTTGTTGAAAAAAACATTGACTTTATTAGCATCTGCTGTATTTGGTATTCCTCAGAAACCAACGGTGGACAGATGCCCTTCATTCCTTACCTCACCCTTTGGGAAGTTGTTACCAGGCAGTGCATATGAAGTGTACACTTTTCCAGCTCCAGCCCCAGCCCCAGATTTATAAAAGAGTGAATGCAGAGCTAAATTTGGGAACGGATTACCACAATCTGACCTGAAGCAGAACCGAAATTGTAAAGCCAATTGAAGGCGGCAAACTTTTTCTTAGAAAAGTGTTATCTGAATTCTCCTAGATTCCATCCTTAGCGTTAGCTAAAACAAGATTATATGGCCAAAGTCTTTTTGAATTATTTCTCTCTTTGCAGATTAATCACGGTTGATAGTGAAAACTACCATCGAGCTAGCTGCAGGTAAAAGAAAGTTTGCACGGCCATCACACTGGCATTTCAAAAGCACAGGATGAGTCTGATATCGTGACATTTAAAAGGCAAGAAGTCCCACTTAGCTGCTTTACTAATCCTTTGTGTCAATCATGCTACTTGGCTCACAGCCGAAGTGTTGTCAGGAACACTGTCTACATCCTGAGTCTAAAACAAAACTCCAAAAGTGAATGTGAGGGACAGAAACTATAGAAATGAGGAAAAATTTCACTTACATTTATCCAAGATGGCTGTCGCTATTACTGTTGAAACTCTGCTATGGGCTGAGGTCACAAGACCCTGTAAGCTAAAATAGAGAAGCTTCAGCTGAGGGTAACTGAAGCTGCAGCACATTAAAATACATTTTAAGGTTATAGGTATTGATTGGAGTTTTAATATCTTGATCTATTTTTCCCAAGACATGAAAAGTGACCTCTACTTTTTGGTCATTTTTCAAGCCTGGAGGGAAGAGGTTTTCAGTATTATCCTCTACCTTATTATAAGTGTGTATGTATGTTATATACAGTACGTGATATGATAGTATGATGGTTTCATTGGCATGAGTTTGGAGTTGCCACATTATTCACAAACAGTGAAACTATACGTGATTTATGCAGATTCTCCCAAACAAAAATAGATTAAAACCTTTATACAACATCACATCATCATGTCTGTAGGAAATGTGAATTATATAAAAGAAAAGCTAGCTTAAAAATATTCAAAAATGTATTAAAATGCATCACAGAGATTTTTTTCTTTTCTATAAAGCTAATTATGTAATTATGTACCTCTGAAGGAGTATGAGAACTTTTACATCCTAAAAATACCAAAATAACTTTAGAATTATTTTGTATGAATATGAATACTGTAGTTTGAAAATCTATTGCATCCTAAATTCTCAGGGCTTAAATCAAGTGTGTGATCTACTTACTAGGCAGCTAGAATCTCCTCTTAACCTGTGACATAAAGGCCCTGCTGTTGGCTTCAGTAAGTGGCTAGATACTGAATCTGTCACTAATTTTGGATCAAACATTCTCTCTTCTGGGCCACAAGCCACCGTGTGTTTGTGAAAAGAACTGACATGCAAGAGAAAAAAAGGAGAAAACAAAAAATAATGCCTTGGGAAATCACCGTTAGTGTTAACAACAAAGATTCGGAATGACAGAAGGAAAAAGACTAGTACAGTTCATTTGAGAAAAGTGCGTGATGAACCACCCCACAGTTTATTACCTGTCCTAGGATTGCACATGATATCCATCTATGTAAACATACACTTGTGTACGTGCATGTATAAGCAGATATAAGCAAATTGCAAAAACAAATAGCACATGTCTTACAGGCTTTTCTATATCTGAAATGAAGGAAAGCAATTTCAAGAACACGAGAAATGCAATGAATCTGAACTACACAAATCCTGAAGCAGCCAACAACAAAAGCACATATATATATTCAATATATGTGAAAGAATGACAAGTTGCCAAGACATAAAGCGAAGGACGGAATCTCTGTGCTTTCTGAACAAACTTAAAAAAAAGAAATTTCCATCACACGCTACAGATGCTTACTGCATTTTTTGTGAAAGTATATTGTGGTTTATAACAGGTGAGAACATCACAGATGAGAACTAAGAAACTACCAGGATACTGCATCATTTTGATGTATTCAAAGAAATGGTGCGGACAAATAGAACTAAGAAATTCAGCGAAACTGTTACATATTAGAAACATTTTTATAAAACTCAGTCTAGAAGACATCATACTTCTACGAAACAAGGCAGTCAAACTCACCATTTGAAAGATAAGTAAAGAATACAGCATGAGTCTAACAAAAATGATTGCTGGAAAAAATAAGTGAAATTTTCCTACAAAAAAACGAGCGCTGCATTTTAGATTTTTAATAGAAAAAGAGAGCAAATGTTGTTCAGATTATGAGATCACCTTAAAAGGATGGGAGAAGTGATGACTCAGGTGTTTGTGACAGAGGACTAAACAATTCACCTTTACCAAACCCATTTCAGTACTTAGATGATGAGCCTGAAGTTTCATGTATGCTTGTAAGCCCACGTAGAATGAGTATTTCCTAGACTGGATGCCATAGGATAGATGCCACATCACCAGAACACCATATCCTATGAAGTAGTTGCTTGCCTTCACCTAATGAGAAATACTAATAAAAAATTGCAATCTGAAATGGAATTAATTATTCTTTCCATGAGCAGAGAGACTTCCATAACAGAATTTATGCAATCTAAACAGAGTGTGTTTGACTATGTAGAATGTAGTCTAATATGCTCAGTGTGTAAAGAGGTAAAGCTCTATCAACAATAAGCCTGGCTCATTTCATAAGCAGTAATTTATTTAGGAAAAAAAAAAAAAAAAAGAAAGAAGAATAGAAGTGGGAATGGGGGGATGTGGTTCTACCAAATGCAAGAAGTCTGCGCTGGAAACCTGTATCTGAACTAGTCGTCTGAGGTTACCTGTATAATTGAAGGAGAAACATAGGCATTTCTATGGCACAATTCATTAAACCCTAATTAGATGTCTAAATCAGATTGCATAAACAGTCTCTTAAAAGTGTGTTGACAACTATGTGTTGACTAAAAGTGCCTTGACTGCAGTGACAAAAGACTCTTGAGCCCGGATTATTGAGGTGAATGGTAGAGAAAAGGTATAACCATCTATTGTCCGGTGAAATAAAGCTCCCTTCCAAAAAACGAATTACCTTGACTTCCCCTTAGTATGCACCTGAAATAGTCATTTGTGTTTATGTTAAACAGATGTAAAACCAGACTACTCTGTACTGACTTCACGTGTTCAGACTGCCTCAGCTAGGTGTGATGCCCTAAAACTTACTACAGGTGAAAAGCAAAAGTTAAACCACCATCCACTCTGGTTTTCGTTCAGGCATGAGACGCTAACCAAGAACACTGCTGAAACCTCAACCATTTCATTCTGTCACTGGATGCAGGGACATACCTATAATACTCTATATCCTACCTAAACGGACCAACCAACCACCCCTCAAATCCCCTTCTTCCCCTTCAATTTTGAAGAAAAACTCATTGTAGAAGAAAATGAATGAAAATATTTCAACCCACACATGCGTGCACACACACACACACAGAAACCAGACACAGAATCTTAGATTACTAAGATTACTACCATTCATATTAAAGAAACGCCAAAATTGCAAAAATCAGCATAATGCTTCAGGAAGCCAGTCAGTAAGTTGACTTTCATGGCAATAGCTATTTAAGCAAAATTTTGTTTTGAATAAAGTGCCAGAAGTTTATAAAGTATATAAAATCACATGCTTAAAATTAAAATTAAAAATAATAAATAGTAAAAATGTGTTTCTATTGTGCAGTAGCTCAAATATAAACTTTTCCAATACTATATATGCTTCAGCTTCACACAGCTTATAAGATTAGATGTGTCAGTAGCGCAGGCCTCTTCAGAGGTACATATGACAAACTTAGGCAGCCAGCAAGGGAACAATCACCATTTTGATAATCAATTTCAGAACTGAATTGAATTTCCAGAAATGATTTGAATGAAAATTAGCTCACAGCATGACGGGGGCTAGCACATTTGTTTTAAATGAATCAGGTGGATAAAAATAAAATAAGAGGAGAAAAAAAACCCCACCATATTATTTCGTAAATATTTACAGATTAATTCAAATTTATCAACTATGAAAATTAATCAGAAAGCAGATTGACAGCACCTCACACAACTCAGTGATCACCATTAATCCAGACAATGTATCAGATTTTATCAGAATAGAGGTCGTGTTTTAAATGAAGGTAGAATTTGTTATGCATTATTCATCCATCTGAAAATATTACAAGGTGGGACAACTTTTTTATAGTTTATTACCATAGCATATTACAAAAATGCATTTGTAAAATAAATGTTTAACCGATGAGTCTATGACAAGTCGTTACAAACCATATTATAAGATGCAAATATTGTTAAAATATGTGTGCATGTTTAATGCATGAATTACAGTCATCAGGCATGGTATAAATTGTCATAAAATTTAACAAATTATAATAAGATACTTATAACTGGCATCTAAACATGAAGTGTGCACAGAGAAGTAAACGGTACTAAAATTGATCCTCCTATGAAGGCTCTTTTTTTCCTTGTATTTTACTCAGAACGAACCAAGTTAGGTGATTTTTTTTGTTTGGATCCTAGTAAGCAATGTCTGAGACAAATTATTCTTGCTAAGCTTCCAAGGCAGCCAGAAACTTCTGTCTTCAGAAGATTTCCAGAACAAAATTACAAACAGTTCTCCATTAGCTAGGCAGTATTGATTAGCTTTAACAACACTTTCAAATTTATTCTTACGAAGAATTAAAATGAACTGAATAAATCTGAGTTTGTTTTTTTTTTTACAGACAAATTTTCTGAGGAGGTAAACTGTTGAAACTTCCTATTATAATTTTTTGTCTATTCATCAGAAAAAACAACTTTGACAGAGTAGGGAATAAACAACTTTACCTTTCAAATTTCGTAAGCTTGATCAGTGAAACTAAGTTTGCAGTATCTATCTGATCTAGATAAGCCTTGTATATGCTATTATAGTTTGTGTTGTATTTTTTTTTTTTTTAATTCAATACCATACAGCAAAACATTGATTAGAGAAAAGGTATTTATGGGTTTTGGCATATGTGTAGAATATAAACAAAGAGCTGTCACCAGGATACTTCCCAACTGATTACAGAAACAGTATTTGTCAGCTTGAAGGAGAAATTTATGTATGTTCCATCTGTAAGAGTCCAACTAAGTGGTACATGAGATCCTGAAAATAAAATGTCCTTACTTCCAATTGTCTAGGAAGAAAGGAGAACAGATTGAGTAAAGAGAGAGAAGGCAACTACAGAGAGATGCCACAGTCACATCCTGCAAGCTTTTGTGCAGAAATTTGCTGGTATGTGAAATCAGTCATAATTACAATACTGAACTTTAATACTGTAACTAAATAATGTTATAAATCTACTCTAAATCTGCCAGGTTTCAGCTGCTGAAGAAGCTGATCTCCAGCTTCTGAAGCACAGTTAAAGAGCATTAGCTGGATCTGAGAAGTCTGGTCTTGTGATCGGAATGTTGACATTGTTCTCCTCTTAATTTTCTCTGAAATTTAACAAGATTGAATGCCTGGAAGCAGGACCTCAATACATTCAAGAAAGGAATAATGTACTAAATTTGGTAGAACAAGAATAAAGCCCTAAAAAAAGCCTTATTTTTATAAAAAAATAAACATAAATTCATAGAGAAAAAATCTGTTCAAGCTTTTGAATACAAAGGATGCTTGAGCCTCACATTTCTGGAGACTGTAGAAGGGAAGGATCTCAAGTTTTTATCCTGTCCTATCATCTCACCCTGCCCACCACTTGTAATGCACCTGGACGGGGCACTCACTTAGACAGGCTGTAAGGATCTGAATCAGTAACACCTACTCTCGTACTCATTTGGATGTAAACAATGTACTTGGAAGCCTGAATTTGAGCTGCAAAGATAGGCAACATCTTAGAGGACTTGGTGCATGCACTACTAGCTGAGGTTTTACAAAGCTTACTCCAGACCTATTTTACAAGGAAGCACAGGTGACCACACCTGCCTGCGGAATATGCCTCGGAAACACTCTTCCCTTCCCATCTGTGGAACCATGAAATAGTCTCAGTTGCACAGCCTATTTCCATGCTGAAAGCTTTAGTCTTGCAATCCCACTGAGAAAGCAACATATTCAGCCAGGAGGTGCTCCTGCTGTCTGCATGTCAAGGCTGGAGTAAACAGTACATTAGGTGCCTCTACACTTTCCCAGGCAGGAAAGTATTCAAAGAATTTGTGGCTAACAGCTTTGTTCCTTAAAAGCCCTCATATGCAAGGCCCTCCACAAATTATTTGTTTCTTCAACTTTTCCAAACATAAAAGAACTGGCAAAGCAGAAGAGGCTTTGAAGCCAACCCGAAGCCCTTCCTTCTTGTGTGCATATCTTGTTTCCTAAAGAAGTGACCTTTCTGATCAAATGATTGAGCAAGCAGTTCCTGGATAAGAGTGACCGTCTCAAAGCCAAAATGAAGGTCAAGAGAATACTGCTCAGAAGCATGAAAAATACTGTGCAGGACACTCCTTCACCCATCCAGCAAAGGCATTGCTCCCTGCTTGCTTGGGACACTGCTGGCGCTGTTTAAACTTACTTGTAAATGTGGACAAGTTTAAATCAATCCACCAGAGGCAGAAAACCCCATAACACAACAGATAACAAAAACAGAACACACACACACAAAAATAACCAAAATGTCCTAAAGTGAGGTTGGAAAAAATGATGAAAAGATGAACATCATAAATAAAATTAGCAAGAAGTAGTTTCTCTTTTCCATATGTTGTTTTTTCCCTCCAAGGCTTACATGACAATTACTTAAAATCCCAATATATACTGCCGACATTGTTTAAGAAAGGAAGTTGTCTCACCAGCATCTACAGCTACTGTGCAATAATAAATGTAGGAAATAATTAATAACAAATATATATAATATTTTCTACATACATTTCCACAGTGAGACATTACATCCTTCTTTGTCGAGCAGATATATACCTCTGTGACAGAACAATTCAACAGAAACAAAGGAGCCAACAGTCTGCTGGTTGATAGAGAAATTTAGTCAATTGGACAAACTGAAGAATATTTTCAGTTCTGAAGGACTATATTTATTAACTGGAATTATTCTCATATGTGTAACTACTCAACAGACTTTAAAACCAGCTGAGAACTGACAGAATATGTCTTCTTTCAAAAACTAAAATTTTGTTTTGGTTTTCCTTTCCCGTTTTATCTTGGTCTTCTTTGTAATTACTTACTCACTTTTAAAAATGGCTTTTTTCCTAGTGTACTTGGCAGTTTATGCTAGACACACACATTTGGAAGAGGCCCACCACTCTAAATATGAATTGTCACCTGTAATTCCATGGTTTAATATTACAGTACACAAGGTGAAAAAAATCCAACTAAAAATGTTTACCACCCAGTACAGAGAAAGACACGCCAGTGTGCTCAGCTTGTAGTTTGGTGTAGTTCCGATTCACAGAATGGCACTGGCACTCTGCATGTATACCTAGAAATTTATCTGAGTAAGTAAACCAGGACTTTTCCTGAACTGTAAGTAATAAGTGAAATGGAAACTGTGAATTCTATTATTCAAGGAATAATCAATATTTTGTACAGAATTTCCAGACATCCTGTCTTTGTGTATCTGCATCTTCTGTTCAATTCTTCATTCTGTTGGTAGTTTGTGAGTTTCTCACCCACAGATTTCTCAGATTCTACTGTATGGCTAGTTAGAACTTCTAGCCCGAAGATCTACAGAAGTGCAAAGATAAGTCCTTGAAAGCGTGTCCTCAAGGACAAGCCCTTATTGTTGAGCTGATTTAAGATATTAGTGTAACTAAACAAATTTTCTTTACAGAGGGAAGCGTCTCATTTACAAAGTATGAAATCCTAAAATGAAAGGCAGTCCAAGGAAAGAGAAGCATCAGTAAGACTTCACCTCAAGGTCTTACAAGACTATACTGCACCAAAACAGACGGGTTATTCACGGCAATCAGAAGGCAGTGCTGTGTCCTTCTTACGGAACAGGACAATGCCAAATGATTTAGAGACTGGAGTTTTAATCTTTATGCTCCATGTCCCTCCTGATCAGGCCATTACAGGTTGCTATGGACTGTCTCCAACAAATCTTGGCGTTCATCTTTCAGGGTCCTGACCCAGCCTATCTGCAATTAGTCTGATGAGATTTACACGTTCTTTAGACAGGAAAAGAAGATGTTCTGTGGAGTAGAAATCCAGCTCATGCATGAACACAGGCTACTGCAGTCCCAGTAAGACAGGATATGGAGAGGAAAAAGAAACAGAAGCAGAAAAATGCTATTTGGAGTGCCTGTGATATGACTGTAGTGCTAAATAGGATGAACAATAAATATTCTTCACAGGCATACAGTCCAAGCCTAGATAGACAGAAGTGGAAGAAGTATGACTGAAAGTCTCATGCTTTCCTGCCTTGCACAATTCAGATGAAAGCTTTCTCATTTAGACAACTGAATGAGGATGACCTTGATGGCAGGAATTGTGCAAAGATACCAAAGTACCTGCTCCAAGAAGAGACTCGGGTCAGAAAAAGTAAGAGTTTTCTATGCAGCCATACAGAGACTGCAACTAATACAGTGCTCCCAGAATATGAACAGTGAGGAGGCTGCAGTGGTATATTTTGTTTCTAATAAAGTCCAGAATCATAAAACTATCTAACAGGAAAGGACTGAGAATTAGAGCACAGAGCAGAATAAAGCACTATACAAGTAAGTTAAGTACAAAAAGCCTCTACAGGCAATTCACTAGCATGTGCATACATATACATATATTAAAAAGATAATTCACTTATCTGTACAAAGACAGTTCTAGTGTAGTTTGGGTAACTGATTTGGGCAAATAACCTGATGTCATGGTCTTTAGTAAACAAAGCTCCATGAGTCTGTCAAATGACAAGTTTGTTCTGCCTGCTCAAGATTTAGGGAGTAAAGCAATGTCACAGATATTAAATGCATTCTCTTTTTTTTTCTCAATTAAGTAAGTACTATTTGCATTATTATTATTAGAATTTCTGGTAACAGTTTTTAGAAACAACCTAAATGACATTTGTAATAGAACATATTTTTATATAGAAAAACAGCTACCCTCATTTTAAAATAACAGCTTACTGACAGAAACTGTTACATACAGCAGACTCACACCGAGATACATATGAACAGGGATGAAACCACACTCCCCTGTGGCTTTCAAAGTAAAGCTTTGCAAGGTGTTACATAGAGACACAATGTATGGCCTGAAATAGCTGTACTGCATAACAGAAGTACCTGTGGAGAGAGGGAAAAAAGAAATGATCCTTCTTCAGGCTGCTGAATGGTATTTTTATATTAAAATGAAACATCCTAAATTCAGCATAATGTTATCAGATCATACATCAAAATAAAAATGGTATTATAATGTTTTTGTCAGCACACTTCTCAATTTTCATAAATCTTGGGTTGTTTCCTTGTTTCCATTTTACTGTAGACTGAGGAAAGATGTGACTGTTATAAAAAGATACAACTTGTTTCCTCTACCACACTGTGATTATACTTAATTTTTAACGGTCAGTGCAGTTACATTATTAGTGTAAGCAGTTAAATTACTAGTGTATTTTCTATCATATTAATCAATACTGCTTTTTTTCTACCAGCATGACATTCACTTACCATTACACATTCCTCTCGAGTGCCACATAGTCGTCTCCAGTCTTGATAAGGCTAAATAAGTTTTTTGGTCATCTTTAAATTTTGACACATACAATATCCTTCAGCACATTTTTCAGCTCACAAATATATTAAACAATGCTGTTTAATGTACTGGTCAGTGGCATACAGAAATTTTAACCTTTTGCCATGCTGTAAACTGACAGTTTACTCCCACCCTATCTTCCATCTCAAAACTTTTTTATGACTTATGATGGAACTTTAACTTTCACAAACTGTTCAGTTTTCTTAAGAATTACTTGTGAAGGACTATGTCAAAGGCTTTTTGAATGTCCTTTTAAATCGTATGTCTTGGTCTTACATTAAAAACATATTTATTTTGGGGACATTTACAAATATTTCTTGCAGATTGAAAATACTGGAGTCTTCTTAAAAGATGCAATAGAGATATATGTGTGCTCTGCAATTTCAGTAAACTTTGAGGCCATGGAAGAAGAGCACGATTTGTCCCCCAGAAAGGTCAGACTACCAAAAACTTGCAGCCAAATCAGTAACGGAGAAAAATTAATTTTTTCCTGTCAGAATGAAGCACTTCAATGCACACGGTAAATCACACAGGCGATGAAAGACTTGCAAGTGTAGCTGCAGGAGTAGCATGGGAATTACTGCAATTGTATGAAGGCTCCCATGCTGCTGACCAGGACCATACTGTAGGCATTGCACAGACAGAGTAAAATGATTGTCCTATGTGAGACAAGAGATGACAGTGACAGACTGATAGGAAATACCTGTCACGATAGCAGGCGGTGTATGTGCCGAAGCTTTCTATACATAAACCGGAAAAGTCTGAAGGACTGACTTGCAGGAGGATAATGAGGTACCTCACAATCATTACAGACAGCACAGGAGAAAGTACAATAGGGCTTATCTGAAAATCTAAAAGTAGGAAATTAATGGCTTTTTTTTTTTTTTTTCCTACCTTATGAGAAATAATGGGCACCGTGAAGTCAGTTTGTGAAGGATTATAAAACTGAAAACAAACTGCCTGCACTTGATGCTTTGAAGGGGAACCGGGGAAAGATGCAGAGAGAGATGTTAGGAAAATAATCTGTGTGCAACAGTGGCAGCAATGAGACAAGATGACATTTGTCATGTGCTGAAAAGAGGCTGGTTGTTGTAACTGAGAAGTTGAGAACCTGCACGAATGTTTCAGCTCAGTGCACAGTTTAAAAAGCTGTACCTTAGTATGGATGTGAGGAATAGGAAAAAGATCCAAATTCAAGATGTTGTTTATGTTCCAAGCTTAAGACAACCATCATGCTGATACAGTTGACAGTGATGGAGAAAGGGGGTGAAAGAGAAAAGATTATTCCTGTTAGTCTTTAAGTTGATGTCTAAGCATCCACAAGCTGGTATCAGGAAGATGAGATGAGTTTTACCTGTTTGGGATTTTTATTTTTTTAATAGAGCAAAATATATCTGGAGTACAAATCACAAATATGATAATTAGGTTGCTCATTAGATTAAATACAAAACGGATTCTCTGAAGAAAATGGCAAAAAAGCAATAGAAGGATAAAAAGAAAACCAGGAAATAGTTGGATGGAATTGGGAGAAGAGAAACTCCCTATAGTTACTGAGAACAGGACACTGAGCTCACAAACTGGCTAAGGGGACGAAGAAGTGAATGGCTGAGCCAAAGAAGTCAATGAAAGAAAGCAGCAGCTTCAAGTATGAACTTGTAATCAAATTTGTCAGCTTCTATCATGAAACCAGTTTAATTCTTTCATATTGCTTTTAGTGTCAATTCCCTTTTCATGGCAGAAGCAATTTAGTTTTTTTTTTTTTTGAAAATAAAGAAATACCAACAGAAGAGTACAGTTGACAAAATCTGCTGCTATTAGCAGCACTTTCAGCTCAGCCCAAGCGGTGACTGAGAAAAAGTGAGAGAACCTGCTGTATTCAAGACTGTCCTTGAACACTTGCTATGAAAAGTCACCTTCAGTTACTATTTATGTACCGATTACTTATGAAAGAAGACAAGGTTTTGTTCTTGCTGATTGCCCAGTAGGAAGTGTTAGTTTCTCGGCAGCCAACAGAAGTTGCCAGTGATCCTTGAAGCTGAAGTTCCCGTTTGCAATTACAGAAGAGAGTTCTTTCACCAGCACCGTCTACAGGAAATACCATTTAAATGTCTCCACAACAGTTACTGATATATGGTATTTGGATTGTGGAGCTGGCAGGGTATTTGATACAACCTCACAACTTTCACTTTTGTGTAAACATGTATTTAAATACCTATCAGATTATTAGCTTTCTGCTTAGTGATCGAGAAATAAAAAACCCCAAACTGTTAAGGTCCAGATACCATTACAACAGGGAACTCAATTACTCTTTTTTGGAGAGTTTAGGGCAATGGCTATCTATTGTTTTCCCAATTACATTTGTTGATGGTTTTTTTAAAATATATAGAACATTTAGAATACATTCAGCTGCTCTTGACATCATCTACTTTATTTGCTTGATATTTCCTAGCACTACACCAAAGCTATTTCAATGCAACAAAAATTAAATGTAGGAACATGATAAACAGAAATTAATATTTTGTTAAGATTTTTGGCACTGAATTTTTTGTGACTGCCATATTGTACTCAGAAATATTAAGAATGGGCTAATAAAGGTGGAAATGGGTTGCAAGGAAAAAAAAAAAGCCCAACTGACAACTCAAGACTCAATCCAGCCCATGGTAAAGTTGATGACTGTGTTAAGCATAAAGGAAAGAGTTAATGTAAGACACATTTGTAGAGCAAAGCAGACGTAATTTCAGAGCAAACTGTAAATAAAAACTCAAATGGCTCTAAAGCATTCCAATGAGCAAAAGAGCAGTGACAGAAAAGAAGGATCAAGACTAAACCCTTACCTCTACGCTTTCTATCTAAACTTAGAAAACAATGTAATCTTTGGGAATTAAAACAGGTGCTGGAGATGTTACAGAATATGTGATTCATAACATAACTAGGAAAAACACTGAATTCTACATAGTTTTGTCAGCAGACATTTTTCTGATTCGTACTGTTTTCATATAATCCTACAATGTTAGCACTGTTTTGAACTTAAATGATAAGACCCTTGATTAGTACAGAAGAGCATAATTTATCAAAAAGCAGTTGTAGATTTAATTCATTCAAGACTCTTTTTATATATTTTATTGTAACAATCACCACTTATTTTGTAAGTAAAACATTTTCATGTTTAAACCACCTATCGGAAAATAACTTATGTCTGCAGCCTAATGCTACCTAAATATACTGCCTTTCTTAACTCTACAGGGAATGCTTTCAAACCAAAAAATGGAGATACAGCGCCAAAACTCCAACCAAAGTCCACAAGAGGCATGTGGTTCAACACATTCTCCTACATGTACCCTATTAGCTATCAGCCTGATCAACAATACGCTTTTAAGTAAAGACAAAAATGAGTATTAACTGAGCAAACAGTATACATTATTATGTTCAGTCAGTTTAAACTACATATAAGAGACTGCCTTACATTGAAACAAAGAACAAAAAAACTGTTGAATCATCCAGAAAGGCTATAGAATTTAACAGCAGATGAAATGTAATGTTCATTAAAATCAGCATTATATTAAAAATTACTTCATTTTTTTAGAAATATAAACCTCCTTATGAATATATTAAAAATTTAGAAGAGCCAAGTTCCATTTGCTCTTTTTTTTTGTCTAGTCCCCCACCTGGGGAACACCTAGTGCTGCTCTAGTGTGAGCCAAAAAGGGAAGGAACTGCTAAAACTGCCCATGATGTAGCTATACAGAGTACAGAATATGCTTGTGTGTTCATAGATGTATGTTACTCTGTAGTTTTAGTTTAAGTGCATTTTATTATATGTTGCAAAATCAAAGATTGTTCCTTAGAGGCTTACAAGGTGGCTGTGGATACCTGTTCATAGCTGCTATCATTACGTGAAATCAAAAAGCTTAATTTATATGAGAATAGGCAGCTGATAGTCTACAAATATCTCCCAGGTAGTCTATATATATCTCCTGTATCAATAATATATCAAATGCTACTCCTTAATCAACTCCTAGTCATCCGTTAGTTTTCATAAAGATTAAAAAGAAAAGGAAAACCCCCCAACCTAATGGACCAGATATTCAGTGATATTCAGATATCACAATCTGGAAGGAAGAAAAAAATATTAGTAAGTAGTAAACCTAGCCATGATTTGGCAAAAGATATTTTTAGCTGTGGTCTAATAATCAGAGTGATGTAGCTCTATAGGAAAGACCCAAACAGTAAAGAATTTTTCCTATTGGATAGAGACATAATCTTCATATGTTATAAACTGATGAAACTCATTGCTTGCTTGATATAAATTACATTGCTGACAATAAAGTGCATTTTGAGAGAAAGCACTATGCCATCAAGTGACATTTTTATTTGCAGTGTGAAGGAGAACACCTCTGGAAAAGCAGTCCGTTGAATTTTTGGTTGTTGCACTCTGCGCTGGAGCTCACTGTTCAGGGCAACTATTTTCAAATACTGTACTGAAACAAAATAAAATACTGAAAAAATCTTACACACAGTGTGATATTCTATAAGTGGGATATACCATGAGCTAACACAGAGATGACATTTGAAATAATGGACTAGATCTTTCCTGTATTTAAAAAGGCAAAATTATAGAACACCTGTTCTATAGAACTGCTGCCTTTGTCCAGTAAAGGTTTGCTTGAGGGTCTTCCACAAACGTAATAGCGAAGTTTATAGGACAACATATATATTACAAGTTGTTGAAAGGTGTCTCTCTTCATGTCATATTGCAACTCATTTTACTTGCAGACTTCAAAGAAGCCACTCTCCTCTCTACAAGACTCAAAAAGCAGTGCTGTTTTATAGGGGGGAAAAGGTACAAGGGACTGTGTATGTAGGATGTATTCTAGAACCTCAGAAACCTCAATTACTTTGTGATTTTCAAAAACACCCCTTACAATATATAAAATGGCACTTCCTGCATTGCAGCTTATTTGTGCTTTGATACATACACACTGAAGGAATTTAGTGTGTATTTTTAATACATTTTCTGCAATGCATGAGAATTTTCCTTCTGTAATGGAATTCCCCTTTCAAATAAAATTAACAAAACCAAAACCATACTTAAGAAAGGATGTCTCCAAAACTCCTAATGAAGCTGCTTGTAATATTCAATAAAAATATTCATGAGACAAACATCTCTAGGCAAACCTTTTACCAAATAATAAGCAAAAAAAAAAAATAAAATTAAATCTTCCACATTTTAAATGCTATCTTTAACCTTGGAGACATTCTTCACATGAACATCCACATTTTCTATTAAATTGCTACTTTTAGACAGTACTCTACGTAGTATGATCCTCTTAATCCACAATTCAGGACTGATAATCATTCTTTCCTTTGTACATTTCTAGGGATCTGCCGAAATGCTTGGCTGCCTAAACTACAGTAATTTCCTTCATGCAATTGTAAATTAAATTTTGTAGAATTGGAGAGTGATTTAAAAAAAAATAAATTCCTTTTAAGAACTAATACAACAAAGAGAATTCAAGAGAAAGAGACATCCACGGCTCTGTAGGAACATAAGGAGGCAGAACAAAACACACAGAGGAAACTACAATTTTAAAGTTACATCATATGTACTTTCCTTGGCTAAGCTGAAAAATAGTATAACATATTTTATACAAACATAAAGCCCCTGTAATTTTTACCTTGTAATACTTCTTTGTCATCTCGTTAATACACCAATTAAGAATATTGACTGAATCATAAATGTTTTCCCCCCACTTATTGGTCATTTTCCCTGGAAAAATACAAGTTGTTTACTTTATATTCTGTTAGTTCCAACTGTGCTAAAGTGACTAGGTCCAGTAAAATAAATAATGCATTCCCTGGAATACCACATGAAAAAAAAACAAAACCAAAAACCAACCATATTTGCATAACAGCAGCTACAGGGATTAAAAGAAAAAAGAAAAAAAAAAAAGAAAAAAAGAAGAATGGCCCTACTATTGTGTTCGTTATGGAACACTGACAAGTTAAAAAGATTGCAAGGATGGCCAATAACTTAAAGAATGTAGCAACTCATTTTAATTAATAGTGACACTAGGACAATGGATTTATATGAAATTGCATTACATATAGAAAATTTGCTCAAGGAATCATAGAATTGTTTAGGTTGGAAAAGACCTTTAATAATCATTGAGTCCAACTGTCAGCCCAGCACAGCCAAGTTCACCACTAACCATGTCCCTAAGCATCACATCTAAACATCCTGTAAACACCTCCAGGGACGGTGAGTTAACCACCTCCCAGGGCAGCTGTTCCAATGCTTGACCACCCTCTTGGTGAAGAAATTTTTTCCCAATATCCAATCTAAACCTCCCCTGGCACAACTTGAGGCCATTTCCTCTTGTCCTATTGCTTGTTACTTGGGAGAAGAGACCAACTGCCACCTCGCTACAGCCTCCTTTCAGGTAGTTGTACTGAGCAATATGGTCTCCTCTGAGCCTCCTTTTCTCCAGCCTAAACAACCCCGGTTCCCTCAACTGCTCCACATTAACACTTGTTCTCTAGAGCCTTCACCAGCTTCACTACCCTTCTTTGGACATGCTCCAGCATCTCAGTATCTTTCTTGTAGTGAGGGGCCCAAAACTGAACACAGTTTTTGAGGTATCTTTTTTTCAATTAAGGGTGATGATTAACTCATAAAAGCCCTAAATCTACCAAATATTTTCACAGATAGGGAACATCAAGCTGGCAGGAGCCCATCAAAGATACTGCAATAAATTATTTGAATTCTATGAAAACTTGTCCAGCTAAAAGTTCTGCTTAAGATGGTTTTTTACACAGATCCAGGTTTTGGAAATGACTATGTAAAACAATATCTTTATTAGTTTGACCTGTGCTTTACATATTTGTATGGATGTTTCTAAGAAGGTCCAGCCACCAGATTTCCCACGACTCTGAAGTACTAAACCAAACCCAAACCCAAGTCATTGCCTTTTCACCATACAGGCCTTGTCCTTATTACCTGGTTATTCTTGATAGGGTGGGTGAGGTCTTTCAAAGAGATGACGATGACACCACCAAGGGCTGTAATTTGAGCTGCAGTTTTTCTCCAGCACAAATGAAATCAGTCCCTATTTTACATTACCTCAGACACAGAAAGAGGTTGAAGTCAGGCCACAGACTTGCATAGACTGCGTGTTTTCATATAGCCTTCTTCAAACACATATGGAGGACGGAAAACTCATTCTCTTTTAATTTTATATTTTTTCCCCTGTTTTGTAATTTGGAGTCTCTCTTATGGATCCTAACTTAGAAAACCAGGTTGCTTAATTTAATTTCAAATGCGCCTTTACAATTAAAGAAGGTAACATATTAAAGAATATTTCTACTCAGACAAGAAAAAATGGTAAGTGGATCTATTCGGTAATTCCACATTTTTCTAGCAGCTATACATGAACCACAAGTACTAGTTAGGTAAGTGAATACTTAGGCCAGTTAATTTCACATGGAAATTTCATCCAATTGTCAAACTGACTAATTTCAAAGTTCCACCCTGCCACTCAATCCAATGGATTACTTTCAATTTACTATAGATCCTGAAGGATCAGCAGTTTGGAAAGCTAATTTGGGAAAGGCATAATGTTTGAAGAGCCTCTTTTCCATTTCAGTGTAAAATAAAACTAAAAAAAAAAAAAAAAAAGTAAAAGGTCAGCCATTACTTTCATTTGAACAGCAGTGTGAAGCGTCGAAGTGGTCGGTCATAAGTAAGCTTGTAAAATGGCTATTGAAAGCACCCATGTGCCAATGTAAGCACCTGAGCAAACTAATCTGAAAGAACAGACAAGAAAATCCTTGATTTAATATGAAGAGTTCTGTAAATAATTTTTTTAAAAAAACTTCAAATATTCAATTGTGATCCTACAAATCTAAAAATTAAATACAATTCAAGTGAAGATGACCTGGCACCAATATAGTCTTGTACGAAGTAGTATTGTACTCAAGTATGGTGCAAAAAGTAATTAATTTGCATTTCAATCACTTTCATACATTAAGTATTGGCATTTCCATTTTACAGGTGGGAAAACTGAGCCACAGAGATTATAGATGGCTTGCTCAAAATTAGTTGCCATATTAGCAGCGTTGGAACACACATTTCAGAAGATAAATTTACTTAAGAGTGTATGATGTGACTCTGTGAGTGCTAACCCATTCATCTTTAGACAAGCAAAATGAAAAATATGATCTTTATTTGACAGAACATTCCAGGACATTCTTAAGTCCCTTTTACATCACTAAGGGGAATATTCACATGTTTAAAATTAAGTATAACTCAAAATCTTGTTAATTAAATCAACACTACAACAGAAGCCAGCAAGGAGAGATGGTGGAGTCACTCTTTATGTGAGGGAGCAACTCGAATGTATTGAGCTCTGCCTAAAGGTGGATGCAAAATGAGTCGAGAGTTTATAGGTGAAGATTCAGGGGCAGGCCAACATGGGGGCCACTTTTCTGAGTGTTTGCCACAGGCCACCTGATCAGGAAGAGGAAGTTGATGAGGTCTTGTACAGACAACAGGAGGTTGATGATCACAGGTCCTGGTACTCATGGGGGACTTCAACCCAACAATGATATCTGCTGGAAAGCCAACACAGCTAGGCACAACACAGTCCAGGAGGTTCCTGTAGAGCACTGATGATAACTTTTTGACACAGGTGGTGGAGGAGCCAATGAGGCAAGGTGATCCTTTGGTCTTGTACTAACAAACAAAGGCCCGTTTTGGGCTGTGAAGGTTGGGGGAAGCCTTGGCTACAGTGACCATGAGATGGTGGATTTCAGGATCCTGTGTAGAAGCAGAGCAACAAGTAGGATTGAAATCTTGGGACTTCAGGAAAGCTCACTTTGGCCTCTTCAAGAATCTACTTAGAGGGATCCCATGGGTTCGGGTGTCCAAGAGAGCTGGCTAATAGCTAACCATCATTTCCTCAAACTCAAGATCAGTGCCTACACGTAAGTAGAAAATTGAATAAAGGAGGCAGGGGCCTGCATGGATGAGCAAACAGCTTCTGGCAAACCTCAAATGGAAGAAAAAAGTTTATGGGATGCAGAAAAGGGGACAGGCCACTTGGGAGGAACATCAGGATGGAATAGGATACTACTGGATTTAAATCTGGGGCCCTGATGGGATGCACCTCTGAGTGCTGAGGGAGCTGGCAGATGTTATTGCCAAGCCACTCTCCATCACCCTTGAAAGGTCATGGAGAACAGGAGAGGTGCCTGAGGACTGCAGGAAAGCCAGTGTCACTCCAGTCCTCAAAATAGCCAAGAAGGAGGAGCCACGCAACTACAGGCTGGTCAGCCTCACCTCCATACCTGGAAAGGTGATGGAACAGCTCATCCTGGAGGTCATCTTGAAGCATGTGTAGGAAAAGAAGGCCACCAAGAACAGTCAACATGGATTCACCAAGGGAAAATCATGCCTGACCTACATGATAGCCTTCTATGATGGAATGACTGACTGAGTGGACGAGGGGAGAGCGGTGGGTGTTGTCTACCTTGACCACAGCAAGGCTTTTGACACTGTCTCCAAAGACATCCTCCAATATTAACTCAGGAGATGTGGGTTAGATGAGTGGACGGTGAGGTGGACTGAGAACTGGCTGAATTAGCAGCGCTCAGAGGGTTATGATCAATGGAGCAGAGTCCAGCTGGAGGTCTGTAGCCAGCGGTGTGCCCCAGGGGTCAGAAATGGGTCCAGGCTTACTCGACTTACTCATCAGTGAGCTTGACAACGGGACAGAGTTTCAAATTCAAAAAATACTGTTCTGTGGGTCAACAGACAGAAATTACAGTGCCTAGATTAGAAACAATAAGTACCTTCAACTTCCCCGAATCCTAAAGGAGCTGAAGGCATTTCTCTCTATATTAAATCACGACCTCGAGAACTGTACGAAGCAGCATTCCCCCACTTTCTGCATGCACGGTGGAAAACAAAATTCCAAAGCAAAGCAAGCCATAAGAAATTTTTAAAACATTTATGAAGGGAAGGTACCTCTACGCTGGTCCTATTTGTATGTAATTCTTTCCCTGTGTACAATCTAACTGTATTGGTTTCTACAGTACTGATAGCCAAAATAAAATGGTTCTATCCAGATTGCTACGATACCTGCAAGGTAAGGATGAAGACCACAGACTGCTTGCCTCAGACAAGTGCCTCATGCATTCTTGGCCTTTCCTAGGTTTGGGTGTGCACATAAAATGAGAGGGTAGGAAGATGATATCTTGAGACCCCCATGTATTCAAATAATCTGCTCAAAAAATTTTGTATCAGAAACCGTCAAACAGATTTCCACCTAAATTATTTTGTCAACAGCATGGTGGTATCCTTGCTAACCTTATTTGGCACCAGTGAATAATTAGATACACAGGGGTGTGACTCCAATTGAAGGTGTTGGCATTGCAGCACTCTGTGAAAATATTAACTACGAGGTTAACTCCAATTTTCTCTTCTTTAATTAAATGCACATGGTACTAATGAGGTAACCTACTGTTCCTTGATAGCACTAATTAGCTAAGAGGAGAGTACACTCTCACACTGCAATTTAAACCTAAAAATAAGGTTGAAATATGCTAATTGCAGGCAATTTAAAACAGTACAAGTTGTAGAACTAGTCATAATAAGGGAAACTGACTGCGTTACAGCTCTGCAGCTGTAACTTTGGTTAAAATCAAAACACGCCACACAATTTTAGAATGATTTGGCAAAGTATCCACCAGCCTCCTAAAAAATTGTTACTTAATTCACAATATACAACATAAATAAATAAAAAAACCCCAAACCACAAACAAACCAAGGAAAAGAAAATCTTACCATCTTAGTTACTCATCTAGGAAAAGACAAATAATGCCTGACAAATAATAACAAAATCTGATGAAGTCTATGCAGAAAAATACCTTTTGTTTAGACTAGTTTGACAGCTCTGAATTTGCCTAAACACTTAAGAGTTTCATTTGTTGAGGTGTTGAGCAGCTGCAGCTTACACTGATGTCAATGGAGTCCTGGGCACTCAACTCAACTGAAAGTCTGGCCCTAAAATTAGACTTTTTAATGGAAAAAAAAAGGAATAAAGAAACATGCTTTCTTTAGGGAAAGTACATTTTAAAGAACAAATCTGTGATTCTATGTACAAGCTTATAGTTTCTGAAACAGCAACATATTGTACTGTAACATCTAGCATATTCTTTACAAGGTAGCACGGTACATGGTTCAGGTTAGCACACTGATTCGTAATAACAATTTCAAATATCTTGATTTAGAGCTCCTATTGTTGAGCAGAGAAGACGGACATCAGTCTTTTGCTATACAAGCTATTTTGCTGACTAATGCCTGGGGTGCCAGTGGCCTGAGCTTCGGCAGAGATAGATTGTGCTTTTTTAATTGTTTTTCTCTCCTTTACTTAAAAAGAGTAGCAATGCAAATACCACTATCAGAAGAAGATAAAAGGATTACATGATAGTGATCCCTTAATAAGACACAAAGTGAAGATCTTAACTGAGTATAGGCATAGGAAAAACCTTGAACTGAATGAAAATAGCACCTCCCACATAAATACACTAATTAATCTTATTTTCTGAATTGCTACAGAAAGTAAACACTAGGGAAAGTGATACACCTATGTTGCCATTCTGGAAATAAATAAAATCTGTTCATATGTATCTATAGATACAAATGCATGATGCATATATAATAATCAGCAGGCATCTGTACAGCATAATGAATGATCAAGAAAAAGTATATAATAAGCTGATTGATCTCTTACTATATGTTTTATTTTAATTTTAATCAATTATATATGCCTACAGTTCATTTTTCAGGCATTCAAAATTTAATTCCCCTTTAGAAATGTTAGATTAGTGCTGTTGTGGGGTCCAGTCACCTAATTCAAGGCCACAAATCTATACTGCAGAAGGGTCCATATACTGTCCATCTCACATTTCCTAAGACACTATTAAAATTGATAAACTTTTAAGGTGCACAGTTATGATACACTACAAGAAGAGTGCAAGAGTAATCAAAAGAGTTACTAATGTCTCTTTTGCTAGGTTTTTCTCAGCAATATCAAAGAACACAAGACCCCAAAGCACCCATGCCAGATTCTTCCTGACTCCAGCTCAACTCTTGTCTGACTAATGAAATGTTAATACAGAAGCTGATACAACTACTAGTATCTGTGTGCCTTAATTTATCCCCTGTCTCTAGCTAATACCAATCTCAAGAAGCAAAACGTCCTCCACTCCCCAAACCAAAATTTCTATCCAAGAGAAAATATACATTATGGCCTGTGCGTGTAGAGCAACAGCTGCCCTGACTTAGGGGACTACTGTGGTACAAATAAGATGCAAGCATGCTCAGATCCAGTCTGATTTACTGATACGATTTTCTGCATGGCCCAGGAAATTTCTGGTACTCCACATAGAAATGCTGCCTTACATTTGTGTATATTAAAGATAATAAAAAGTACTGAATTAAGTTGGTTTGGTTTGTTGTTTTTCTTTAAATATCATTTAAAGGTAAAAAAAAAATATCTTTTAATTTGAAAAAAATCTTTTAATTTGAAATCAATATATTTAACACCAAGTTCACAGCTGTCTTATAGAGAGGAACAGGGATTTCTGTTCTATTTTAATAACTAAATGCTGTAATAGCAGAAATTAAGTTGGTTATTCAGGCTTGCTCCCAGAAGGTCAGGCAACAAAACTAGAGTGCAAAGGCATGCATATGGCTGTAATCTATCCACCTCTGGAACATCTTGTAGAAGAAGATCAAGGCATCACAGCAGAAATATTCTCTTGTTCCATGAATAACTCAAAAGGGCTTATTAAAAACCTCACCTGTTCCAATTCCTTAATTATTTTCCAAAGCTTGTGGTCAGAGGAACCATACACTTGACAAAATAATGTAAAAGAAATTACTAGTCCAAAATAATTACAAAAAAAATTAAGAAATAATTGCAAGTAGGTCTCAATTACACACTATAAAGTGTTAAAAAGGGATCAGTAGTAAGTGTGACTGGAAGGCTTTTCTTTGTCATTTTATTTGCTCTTATTTGCTCATTTTTCAGTCTCTTTTTTTTTTTTTTTTTCTCCTAACCTCAAAAGATTTCCCATAGAAGTCTGTGAGAAATGTAATACAGCCAAAATAGCTTGGGCCAGATTCCTAGCTGATTTAAAGCACTGTTGGTAAATAACAGAATGACAAGAGTTCTCCAGGACACACATCCTTTGTGTAACAAGGTCTCTTTTGTGTCTAATTTATTTCTGACATAGAAAACATAACTCTGGTGAGCTCTAAATGATACTGGAAGGTACTTATATTGAATAGCTGTGACTGACATTTCTGCTTGCAAACATCTCCAATGACAACTAGGCAAGTGGAAGTAAAAAATTTTCCAAATGCAAAGGGAAGTTTAGATTGGATATTAGGAAAAACTTCTTCACTAAAAGGGTTGTCAAGTGTTGGAACAGGCTGCCCAGGGAAGTGGTAGAGTCATCATCCCTGGAGGTATCTAAAAGATGTGTAGATGTGGTGCTCAGGGACATGGTTTAGTGGTGGACCGTGCAGTTCAGGTTAACACCTGGACTTACAGAATCAAAGAATGGGTAGGATCGGAAGGGACCTCTGGAGATCCAGTCCAACCCCCCTGCCAAAGCAGCTTTACCTAGATCAGACTGCACAGAGTCACGTCCAAGTGGATTGTGAATGTCTGTAGAGCAGGAGACTCCACAGCCTCTCTGGGCAGCCTGTTCCAGTGCTCTGTCACCCTCAAAGCACAGAAGTTTCTCCTCATATTCAGAAGGAACTTCTAATGTATCAGTTTGTGCCCATTGCCCCTTGTCCTGTCGCTGGGCACCACTGAAAAGTCTGGTACCATCCTCTTGCCACTCACCCTTAAGTTCTTTTATCTATTGATAAGATCCTCTCTCTGTCTTCCCTTCTCCAGGCTAAACCAGCCCAGCTCTCTCAGCCTTTCCTCATCAGGAAGATGCTCCAGTCCCAACTCCATGTTGCCACTGACTCAATGATCTCAAGGGTCTTTTCCAAATTAAATGATTCTGTCAATCTATGATTCTATAAATAACCCCACAATAACATCCTACTGCAATGATGCATATAATTCAAATTTATTAGAAAAAGAGATTGCTGTTTTATCTGGTTGATGGTTGGTGCTGTAAAAGTGATACAGTTAGGCTAACCCGAAAGAAAAGCTTTATGATCTTCAGCTTCCACCATGAAGTTCCTGCCAGTTTTTTCTTTCTTAAATAGCTTCCACTCCATTAAGACTGTGCTAATAACTGAGTGAAAGATTTTATAGGTAGCTAACAGGCTGTAAAACAAACAGTTACCAGTTAAGATAAGCACCATGGACATTAATACAATCTTAAATAATTTGCTAAAGGATGAAGCTACATCTTAAACATAAAGTTGTTCCCCTTCTGCTCCTTCTTCAAGGGTGATTCAGAGAAAAATAACTCTAATTAATTAATAGATGTCTTCTTTAAACCTCTTGCTCACCCATTTTAGGTTGTTCTCATGGAGTTTCCAGTTTAGTGTGGAGGATAAAGAATAGATACGGTTGGGCACTACACTGAACCCCATAACTATAGGATCTAGGTTTTTCTCTGGAACGTATCCAAAAGCAAAACAGGATTTTCTTTTTGTTCTTGAAATAAATAGTACAGCCCACCTGTGCCATGGCCATCGGAAACAGAAAAGCAGAAAGACCTTGTTCTAATCTTGTTTGCCTTGTAGCCAGCTGTTGGCAGCAGGTGCCCTCAGCCTCTGCCTCCTGAGGAGCAGGGATTTTCTCAACTGTTTGGCCCAGATCCCCCACCATGCATAAACTCAGTTTCATCATGTACTTCATCAACAGCATCTATAAAATTGGCCTGTATATGCAAACATATATGTGCTCAGTATAACCTTTTAACAATCTGAAATTATTATTAATCAAGGGCATGCACAAAAGACGTAAATAAGACACTAAAACACAGAATGACAGTGCTCTGTGATTTTTTTTTACTGGACAACTTTTGTTAACTAGGTCCATATTAGTAAATAACTCTTAGCATTGAAAAAATGAAAAAATCCCATCATTTTTTTCATTTTATACATCCTTTGATATCAAATTTCTCTGATCTAAAAATATCACAAAGCCCAGCCAATCATTAATAAATCTATGCATAATAGCAACATGAGGTAAATAATGTTTAAAAGTATATATTTAACTCCGATACCCGTTTATGGTTGTTTAGAGTATGCCTTAGAAAGTAAAAAATGAACTGTAAACAAACATGTTTTCCTTCCAGTGTGTACTTCTTCAAGATTTAGAGCAAACAAGGCATAAAATCTATGAAGGTTTTTAAATCAACAGTAAATGTCTAAAGGAGATCAGAAGTTGTCCTACTAAAGCATTACACAAACTCAGAAAGAAAAACCAAAGTAGTATGAGTTCATTAGCCAAACGAGAGACTTTAAAACTGCATCATAGCTATATTTTTTCTAAAGAAGACAAAGCAGGTATATGTTTATACAATATATATAACATAAATTGCTGCACGAGAAAATGTCACATCTTAGAAATCTTTCACCATATGCTAGAAATTTCTCATTTATAAGCTCATTATCCAATAGTAGCTCTCAAGAATAAAGCTAATTTACATGTAAAATAAGAGTATGGTCTACTCTTTAAAGGCACAATAATAAACACACCAATTTGACAATTACATTAATATGAGTATTTGCATAATCTGCTTTCTACACCTGTTCTTAATTTGAGGCAGCTGCAGAACAAATCACACCACATAATCTGAATACGCCACCGAGTCATATAAGCACACTAACACTTCTCAGCAAGTTTTTGTTTTGCTCTGTTTGCATGTTTGTTTTGAATTTACACGAACCCATTAAAAAAGCTTTTTGGTTGGACAATTTATATTCATCAGAGATAACATATAGAGGCTAAAATGTTTGGGGATTTTTTTAGTTTGTTGTTTGTTTTTTTTAACTCTGTTTCCTGTAACGATGAGCATTTCATTTTCACGACTAGATAAACAATGCATACAAACTCGACATTTTACAGCTTATTGCACTAGATACACCTCCTGTGAATTATGTTAAAAACATGTGCAGTCATCACACTGTACATAAAAGTCTGCTAAAGAAATTCTTATGCTCTTAGCAAAATAAGACTGACTGGTCAACATTTAATTTTCTTTCAAATTCAGTGCTTTCCACTTTTTAGAAAACTCCCGTGATTTTTACCAGCAGCACAAAAGGCACAACAGAACAACAGTTGACTGATAATTCAGAATGACAGTTCACATTAGTGAAACGTTCTTCCTACATGTATGCTGCTCCTTTTTTGATATACAAACAAGAAATAATTGAGTTATTTAACACATTGATTCTCTTTGCTATGCGTTCTGACTGTCATTAGGCCCCATTCTGAAACGTTAACCTCATTCAAATCAAGAGAAAGATGAAGGAAAGGCAACACGTGTGGGAAATAACTGAATACATCATGCATGCCTGATACGTTGACGACTGTGAAGGATAGCGCCAAATGCAAAATGCTAAATACTAACGCTAATGCTAAATTCTTATTCAGTGAATAATCAGAAGCACAAACATAGAACCCAAAGCTCTTCTTTCCATAGCCTCCCATTACAGAGCCTTGTGTTGTCTACAACCTGCAAACTGATGGTTTTACTAAAAGCAGAGGAGACTCTTCTGTGCTTCAGAAAATTTAGGACTGAATAACCTTTTGGCCTGGGGCCCGTGATCAAATACTGCATTACACCTAAAACGTTTATTACCGAAATAAATTTAAGTCCAGTTATAAGATGGAGGGCCAGGTTTGGACAATCCCACAGCCATTCTGACACTGAATTATTGCCCAGTCTCAGTAGCTTTGTAATATGGAATATCAGTTTCTCTGATGGCTACCAAAAAGTGTATAAAAGTTTTGATAGGAAAGAGAAAATAGAGATAATATTGTACTTTCTGATGACTCTTTCAGTGTGGCAAAGAGCATGGCATCAACCTGAAGCTGTCACATCAACCAGAGTCAACACTGCTTTTCCAGTTCTCGTCTAACAGCACAAACAAGTGGGGATCTTAACTGTCAGTAGAATCAGCAACTGCAGCAGAGAAAAATGACAACCAGCCTGTACGTGATCTAGGACCACTGTAAGCTGTCATCAGAAATTAAAACAGGCAACAAATTAGCTAAAAGGTTTTGAGGTATTTTTAATATTAAAAATGTGTATATTTAACCTAATTGAAACCCATCATTTTCCTCTTAAAAAAAAAAAAAAGAGAGAGAGAGAAAAAAAAGAGGATTTTGTAAAAGAGACACATTCTACAATGCTACAATGTGAAGTAGAGGCCACACTGCACAGCTCCTGGGAATCTTCTCTTTTGATACAGTTGTCTACTACTTCCTAGCAGGTGACTTAGCAGGATTCTGGACTGGGAAATCTCCTCCTATTCCATTCTTCCACAAAATATTTAGCCTCTCCAGACTAAAAATAAATAAAACAAATTCTGTATTTTAACATTATTTTATAGGCTGACTGGATGAAATACTGCATCAGCCTTTGCTGAGCACAGTATAAAGCACACTAAGAAATATCCCCAAAGTTGAGTCAAATGACTCACAGACTGTCTGTACTGATGTAGCAAAGTGCAAGTATCCACCGTTTCCTGTAGTCCTATCCAACCACATAGATTTCAACTAATATTTATAGCTCTAGATATCATGTAACACAATTAAACATACAATTACAGATAAAAATAAAAAAGAATGAAGTTAAACAGCTCATGCACATTAAACCAAGGTTCGTACATCCATAGTACCTGGTTTTGGAACAAATATACCTTCTGATGTCAAACACTACTAGAAACCAAGATTCTGCTAAAGAACAAGTAAAAAATAAGAGACATAGATCTCATGAAAAGTATTGTAAAATAATTCTACCAACATAATAACATGCAGAAGGCAAATAACATGCCCAACATATCGAGCATCTTTTAATGTTAGATTTAAAAACATGATGCATATATCAAATGACACAACATGATACATCAATTTGTTTATACATCCTCATTCCAAATGCAAAGTTGTGCTGTCACTTTAAAACTCAGAAAATTCTTGAAAGCAAACACTTTTGCATTGGAGTTATAAAAGCAGCCGTTCTTCCTGACGAGGTCTTCAGTTCCCTTCATGTTTTTTTCACAATGGAAAACACTCTTACCAAGGGAAGAGAGGGACAGATGACTACATTAGGGAGAGCTGATCAGCAGAAAAAAATATCACGATCTTTTATCCAAAATTAGCCTCAGTGCGAGAGATGTAAATCATAAATTGCCCCCTAGGAGTAAGATCATACCCTAAGCTTTCGTATGTATCTTACACTTCAGGTGAGCTAATTTATCATAGCCTTATCAAGTAGTTTTTTCTTTCCTGAATCTCTCAGAGTAGAAACACAGACAGTGGTCTTAGGAAAAAGGAAACAACAAAAAAATTTAACTCCCACCACCTCCTAGTACAACTTCTTTGCTGTTTTTGTCAGAGCCAGAAGAAAATCAGAGGGGATACAACTGTTCTCAGTGAGATCAAACATACAGAAGATCTACTTTTACATTGAATACATGGTATTTTAATTAGACAAACAGTATTCCCAGAAACACACAATTTTTCTGAACTAAAAAAAAAAAAAAGCCTCAAGTGCATACTGAAGTAAATATTCAAGATTTTTAAGTGCCTTTCTCCCTCATTTCTTGCCTCATCTCCTGTCCTGGGATGACATCCAGAGAGAAGCAAATAGCCATCTTTTGGGCAAGGCCCTCCAGCAGTGAGGCAGTATCCTCTTAAACACGCCCGTGTGTTCAGAAGAGAAAGCACTCATACTGGTAGTCCTGCTGCTCTTCTAGGAAATCTCACTGTCAAGTTCATACCCAAAAGCAGCCTTATACTCCTTAATTGCGTGCAACTATTGACACTTCAGTAAGCTCGGGGAGATACTGAGTGTCTGAACCAAAGAAACATCTACGGACAATATACTGACTGTACCAATCCACACTGGCTTAGAGTTAGAAGTTTTGAGGTGTAACGTAAGCCACAAATACCATATTATGATTATCCATAATTATGGAATTAGGCACAGTCCCTTACACTGGGTGAGCTGATGTAGCGTGTCGCATGGAAGCAGTACGCCAATAACCCTTGAGAAGGTCTTGCTCTTACTGACTTTCTTGGGCTGCAGGAGCCTATCCTGCTAATTGTGTATTGCCAGACTTCTCCCTTTCACCTCATCATCAGGAAGCCGCATATGTCTACTCAATTTCTGTAACTCCTAAATGAAATATTTAGTGCAATTTCATGAAAATTACCTTAAAGAAAAATTGCTTTAAGATTAGTGAGAAATACATTTTGCACACAAGTATAAATCACCGGTTTGAGTATTACAAAATTACTAATTACAGATTTTCAAATGCATAATTGTCTCAGAGACTATCTTCCTCTCTGCTAGATAACCATGATAAACAGACACTTTGCAACCCATATACCTTGTGAAGTTATTAACTGTATTGGTTAGAAAGAACCTCATCTTTTCCTAAACTCAATTACGACTACTGTTTCTACTGCAATAAATTGATTTTGAGAAATGCAACACATTTATGCTGTGATTTAGTTTTGTAAAACTTTTAAAATTAAATAAATATTCTCTCATTCTGGATGTGTGTTCTGCCACTATGTTATGCCTTGTCATGTTCTTTTAGCTCAGATATACTTAACTTTCTACAACATCGAAATTTATCTTATTTCAGAACAGGACAGTCAGTAATTTAGACTTTTACTTTGCCTATTTGCATAGCAGCATTTTATATAAGACTAAATGTGGGCTATAGTCCACATTAAAATTAGCCATTATACCTAACCTTAACACTGTATTTCATGGTAGTTTTTCACTAACTTAATTGTAGATTATAAGACTGATAGATCAAAAGAATGGAACTACATTTAAAAATTATGTTGATGCTTTTTTAAATATTCCCCTCACTTCTACAGATGGCAGCCTGACTTTTTTTTTTTTTTTTCTTTTTTATTAACTGTGGCTTATTCATATGGGAATTGAAGATGTAACATTTGGAAGAACCTTTCCCATACAATGGGAGAAACATTGCAGTCCTGTATCCACAACCAGGAATGTAAAGATCTGTGCTTCACTGTCTGCACGGTCAAAGTTGTAACATAGCTACAAGCTCATGGGAGAACCACACAGCTGCTCCCAATGCAACTCAGGTATATCCTTCCCATTCTGGAAGGCCCCTTTTTACCACTTTCAGATCATGCATCTGATTTTCAGATCACGTCAAGCATCTGATGGACTCTGCGGTGCTACAAAGTGGCTAGGTAGCTTGAAATCACTTGAGGACCCAACTATTTCCCTTGATCTTAACCTGATTAATCCAATCTTTCCACCACAGCGCACAGTAATTAGGGCTAGCGAAATGCATACTACATCATCCTGATGTCAGTGTTGTGTCACGAAGACAAGCGTTCCCTAAAAGGTTGGACTGGGAGAGGTCAGGTATTTTTAGAGGTTTTCTTCTTCAAAACATGACAAAAAACAGTTGTGAGAAGTCTAACGGACTGTGATTTGTAAACTTTGAAGTTTGCTGGTGGAACCAGACATTTCTTGGAGGAAAATCAAGTTTACTTGGATGGCTAAAAACAAGTCTTCAGAAGGAAAGTATGTTGGTTTCTAGATGTTGCTTGACTAGAGAGAAGAACGGCACACTGAATTAAACTAAATGATCATTTAGCCTACTGTGCTGCCTCTAACAGTGGTCAATACTCAGTGCCCATGGTGGCCTACGGATATAGTGATGCTTTCCCTGGCCATTTCCCACAGTCCCAGCACGTTGGGCTTTAGAGACTATGAAAATGAGGAATTTGCATTTCGTATGGATGAATTTTTCTTCCATTAATTTGTTCACTTGATTTTTGAGCCGATTTAAATGTTCAGCATCCATAACATCTTGCGGCACAGATTTGTGCTTGAAGACCTATATCATCCTTTTAGCTTAATTACAAGTCTTTTGTTCCTCAAACTGCAAGGGAACAATTAGATCCTGTGAAGCCTCAGGACTTGTAACTGTAAAGCTAAAAGGCAACTCTGCAGCCATAAAACACAAAAGATGGACTAGAAGAGCTGGAGGGATGATAAAAGAGAGGAGATACCTTGGGACCTGTAGAGATCGTATCTCCTTTTTTACCCAGTATCACTCAAAACTTGAGCCAATGGATTCTGGTATTCTCCAAAAAGTGTAAATAATGTATTCCTATACCTTGTGCTTACACAGTTGAGCATGAAATACACTCAAAGACATATAAGCATAAACCTCCTGCCTACTGCTCAGTCCTGCTTCAATGGGTATGTCAATGATGCATGTCTCTGCAGTTCTTTTTCTCTTCTTGCACTCCAATAGTGTTGCCAGAATGCACTGTATGCTTCTGGAAATCTGATTCACATTAACATTTTTTACAGTGACTAATATAACAAGACTCAAACCTCTAACACAAAGCTTTCATAACTGCAATAGTATGAATAATAAAATATTAAAAGTATGAAAAATAAAAGTTTCATCCTAACAATGAGATCAATACTGAGCATGTAATCTAATACATTTTAAGCTTAAAAATAGTGGTTTTTTGATCATGGACTGTTATTCAAGCCAAATGTCCAGAACAGTATTTGTCAAAAACAACAGTTCCTCACTGTTTTATCTCTAAGAGAGAAAGCACACTAATTATTATTCTATAAAGCATACCCTTCTTATGTAAATCACACTTTAAATTACTAATTAATAACAACACTAACAACGTTTCGATGTAATGAAATGAAAATCACAACACTAAATCTCCCCAAATTAAAATAGAACGAACAACTTCTTGCACCATTTTTATGGCACCATTCTGAAGGCTCTATGGTAATGATGTTTACTCTCCAAGGAAAAAAACATGGAACATTTAAAACAATCTGCCAGGTAAAACAAAGGTTTTCAAAATGTTTTTAGAATTCCTGTTGACAGTTTCACAGAGGAGAAAAGTGACTTAAATAACAAGGATTCTTCCCTGAAATAGGATTCTGTTCCTGAGTTCCTCCTAAACTCTTTGACGTTCACAGAAGTTTAATTAGTTTAATTGAGAAATAATTTCTGTGTAAATAATGTGGTGCATCAACAGCTCTGATACATTAGTTTCTACCTTAACTACAAGAAGAGGTCAAATTCTGCTATCACTAAAACTATTCAGGGTTTTCACTTAAAAAATCTAAGTGATTCCACACATAATAAAAGCATTATCAAACCTTTTTTGTGGCTTTTTTATTACACCAGAATTAATTTTAAAGATGATAACATTACTATAGTTCAGCCTTTCCGAAACTACTTTAGTAACTTCCTACTTACTATACTTAAAGTAAAAAAAACCCAAAAGATCCAATAAATCAAAGAAAATCCTATAAATATATTTATATTGACTGTCCAAACACTACACACAATTGGCAGGTTTTACTATTTCAATTTATCTTGACAACGCTACCAAAAATCAAGAGGGTTGGGAAATCAGTCTTAACGAGTACTGATAAAATATTATCTCTGGTTGTATTTTAGGACATTCTTTATTATGAAGATTAAGGCTGATACAATAGCACTTATATTTGTTAACTACGAATATTCCAAAGGATCATACAGAAAGTCCTAATTTGTTTCTAGAGGTATGCCTGGCCTGTTACAATACAAACTGTACTGCCCCAGTCAAATTACAATGATTAAATACTCAAAGAACTCTACACAAGTATTGCCTCCACAGAACAACATTTTCCTAGAGTAAACTATTTTGCAAGTATGTAAATTAGTATGACTTTTCTTCAGTGTGCAAGAGTCCCCTCTCTTAATCTTGGCTCTGAAACTTATTGTGTCATACTATATGCCAGACCCTAAAATGGTTGCAATAATAATTATCTCATAAATGGGCTGTTAGACTAATTCATTTTGTTTTCAGGCATCGTGAGAAAATCACGTAAACTCTATAAATAAACTTAACCATTATAAAAGTGGGTATTTTGAGAAGAAAACATATTTAAAATATTGGTGGTTGTTTTTTTTTTTAATAAATTCTACCTCTTGTTTCAGTGTATTTATTGTTTAGAAGAGCAAACTAATTTTAGAATGAATGACTTCCAGTTAAAAATGTCCATATTTATTAATTCAGTGGTATTTCTTCTATATCTTACTGATAATTATGAAGTCAACCCATTTTTGTATCTAATAGCTTAAAAAAATCCTGACTATATAAAATTATGTGAAAGCTACAGCTACTTTGATTATGTTCGTAGAAATCGCTAACTTTTGTTGTAATATAACAAGTGAGGATTAAAGTATCCAAAATGGTCATATACTGAAAGTGAATTTAAATAGATGAAATACTGTGAATTTAGGATGTCATCTGTATTTTATTAAATGCCAGTCATTATCTAGTCTTCAGTGTTTTTTATTCATGAAGCAGGCCATAAATATATGGAAAATAAAGTTGAATTTTAAAAAAAATAATCAATTGTCATGTCCTTTAAGGCATTTCAGGTACATGCTGTAATTTTAAGAAGGCATTAAAATCCTTTTAAAATGAATGTGCTGATTTATTGAAAAATCAGCACACCATTTGTTCCCTAGAATTTTGCTATTGGCTTCAGTGACTCCTTACCTTTTTTTAAAAAAAAAAAAACAGCAACAACAAAAAATGCCACAACTCTACAGGACTAGAAGAGACTTTCAAAGTTTTTAATATTTTTATTATTGTAATTCATGTTATGTAAGTCCCTTTCTCAGCTGGTCAGGCTTTACCTTTAAGTAGGCAGCGTGTGTGGGAGGTGTCTCTTGCTTCCACCACTTCTACTAGAACAGTAGTCCAGAAACCTTTCTCTGCATAATGAAAAGCTTTCTTTTCCATAGGTCATTCATGTTTAGCTTAGCTACGTGTTACCATATTTAACACTGTTCTTAAGAAGTGTAACAGATGTTTCTTCCTTCCTAAAGCTTACTTCTTTCTTGACCCAAATTGCATAGAGCAAGCACAACCTTTCAGCCTATGCATCAGTCTGAATGAAACCTTCTTGGAGTTATATATCATGAAAATATACATAGAATTCACACAACCTTACTGTAGGTATGTAGCAAATGTGCTAAACTATCAGCTACAGTCAAAACGGTGAGATACCTTCACTTCATGGAAATTCAGGGCATCAGTGCTACAGCTCTGATTCTTTCAACAGAGTTATATAGAGCACACATCTAATAAGGTGCTGGAAAGCAGGTGGATTGCATATCTCCACTATTCCAGATGGGGTCTTAAAGATACCTTTTAAAAATGGCATTAATATTCCCCTATTTTCATTGGAAACATCTTTTTACATTTACAATTGCATGTTCTTGTTTTCTCACCTGTTACATCACAGGTGAAAAATCACTGTTACATCACTGGTCATTCACAGTCATACAGCAACCAATACACTGAGCTTCTCTCTTCCTTTTTCATTTTAAGTGATGGACACAAGCTCAAGGAAGAAATTTTTCTAAGTTCTTAAATACATGACCTTGTTCTTTGCTGTACTTTCTAAAATTTATCAGAATTTACTTCCTAAATTACATTCTTGAAAGGTATCTACCTTGAACAACAGCCCAGCCCTCTGGCAAACCTTATCCTCCTCTTTTCTTTTCCGTGGGTAAAATACATGTCTCCTGTTGTTACAGCAAGCTTGCAATTAGGCATTTTTATTTCCTCACCCAGAGTATGGGTTCAACCCTTTCTAAATGATGATTTTTTTTTCCTTATATGCAACCATCAATCACCATTTGCCTCTGTATTTGCAATGCTATTTCCACTTCAGAGACTATGGCCTCAAACTGAGGTTCTCCATAGTATCCTCAACTGTTCTTAAAATGGAAACAAACTCTATTTTGTGTACAATTTCACATCGCACCATACCTTGTATTGGGAAATATTTTTCCTTCCCTTGGTAATTAGATTATTCTTAAGTGTCAAGCCCATAGCTATCTGTGCTCTAAATGATAACTGCTTGAATTTTAAAATAACTTCTACAAGCACAGAGTTGATTTTTCTATTTTTTTCTGACATGTTACTGTATTGGTTTTCCTCAGTGCTGTGTAGGCTGTCTTTTCTACACCACTGAAAGTGTATTTCTTGAACAAACGGATTTACTGTGAACACTTAGGGGAAAATCTCACACTTCAGGTTCTCTGTAATTCTTGAAACATATTGATGTCATTGGCACACCATATAGTTTCCTTTGTACATAGTATTATTGTACAATTGCTTTTCAAAGCTTCATGTAATCAAGTAGTAAAGCCCTGAAGTAGTGTTTAGTAAATTTTTCACCATTAATTCTATTTCATAATACCCTCATCTGTCTGTGTCAATAATATTGTATTAAAAGCACAGGAAGGCATAAAAAGACCTAGAACACCAAAGTGGCAATTGTTGGACAACACACACTTCCCAGCAGGATGGGCTGACGTGCTTTTCCACTTGACCGTGTGATTGGGTTTTCAGCAGCACATATGCTCACATGCTTTTTTTCTGTGTAATATTTATGCATGATCATCTGGATAATTTTAACAGTTTTTAATTCAATTTTACATGTACACAGCCCAAGTGAAGGTAAACTAAAATTAACACCTACGTTGATCTTGGCATACATTCAGATTCCTGATTAGCCTGCTCCCCACGCCCCCAGCAAAGTCCCCCTGCTTGGTAAAGCAACTGGACAGCTAACACAGAAACTACAAAAAAAAAAAAAGTCTATGTAATTACGAAATATCAAGAATAGATTCACAAAGTAAAATTCATCTGAAAAAAAAAAAAAAGTATGGGAAGTAATTTGCACAAGGAATGCCTTGAATGGCTACAGAGAGAGACTGGATTTCAGGTGGAAACCTGCATTTGCTACTATTGGCTGAAGATTCTTCATTTTTTAGTCACAGAACTTTGCTTTTCATCGAAAATTTCCTTGACTTTTGTAACTGCCTGATGAAATGAAAAACCTTCTGAAAAAAAAATTTAAAAATATAAAGAGACTTTCCTTAACAGTATTTAAACTAGAAACAATTTTTTAAAATTTATACCCATCTAGAGCAGCCACAGAATATTTTTGTTCAGCTGCTTTTCCTGCTTTGGCACTTTCTAAATCAATGCACACTAATGTCTTTTTCAAATTCAAGAGTATCGGGAGAGCCTTGCTCAAGTGGTGTGATCCTAAATGGGCGTAATTAGGGCCCTGCCTGGGAGCATACCCTTTAATAGAGCCGTGCACTGAGTAGGGGGCCTTTCACTCATTCCCTCTCAGCTCTTCACAAGCTCTTCTGGGCAAGGAGCCAGCTGGGCAGAGCATCAGGCTGATCCGACCTGTTGCAAGAGCCTGGAGAAGCGGCTCAAGGGAACCTACACCTCCCAGCACCACAGAGGAACCACTCAGGCAGCCTGAAGATGAGCAATCCTGAACATGTGTGCTGGTTGCACTGGGAGGGCTCCCTGCAGGACACAGCTTTCCAGTTGCTCAAGCAAGGCAAATCCACTTCTCTAGAAGTAGAGCTTGGAGACTCCTATAGCTCAGAATGTAAAGCCTAATCCGTCCATCCATCCATCCAGCCATCCATCCATCCATCCATCCATCCCATGCACAGCAACGTTCCCTGGTATCAGATAGGCTGCGGATTCTACTGCGAGAGGACAATGGGTCTGCTGGTCGGCTACGTAAAAGCTGCTGTGAAAGCACCTAGGCACTCTCCCTGAAGGTTTGCCTTTCTGAATCCCAGTTAAGAACCAGTCCCGTCTCCTCCCTGTCCTCTAGAAGTACCAGAATCAACTAAAGAGAAAGGGGGAAAGGAAAGACATGACAGTGATGTAGGTGACAAATGATTCGCCGACAGTCACAGTAACAGAGTGACACATCAGATTGCCACGCAGACATATGTTTAACACTAAAATGCCTCATGAAATCCCTGATCACATAGTAATCCTAATTAGTATTCTGCATATTCAATACCTGTAAACAGGACTTGCATAATACTTCTTTCCTCTTCTTCCAAAATATTTTATAATATTGCAACAATATTTTCAGGATGAAGATGTACTCTCTGCACCAGCTAATTTTTTTCCTCTGTTAGGTACAGATGAAGCCATTATGTAGTAACTTCCACTAGAAGGCTGCTAGTAAATATTTTTCCACATTACAAAGCCCACACATAAGGTTAGCTGTAATATTTTATGTGCCTGAAAATGACAATTATCTGCTTTATCAATAAGGGATAATACCTCAAGGTGACTGACACTTTTAATTTAAGAAGGAAACCATACTAACTAGTGCCACTTTCTTGTAATGCTGTTTTTTAATACTGGGATTTTTTCAAGAGTAAAAAGTGACTTGAAGTAATATTCTTGAAAGAATTTACAGCAAAATGGCACACGATGCAAAATACATTTTTTTCACAAGTAAAAGAGGTTGTCAAAGACAGGACAAGCCTTTGGAGTAGACTTGCATCTACATAAATAAGGACTTCCCACCAAGTTTGTTATCCAGACGCTTTCACTGTAAATCAATGAAATACGTCCAGGCTTTTTTTCTTTGTTATTGTATTTATCTCTCTACCTGAAATGATACTCCTGTTTTCTGTGCCATTAAACCTTGAACATGGATATTTCCCCTTTCCCTCCCCCCGACACCTTACCTAAAAATAGCTCCTTGCCTTCTCTCCATCTCTTGGGGTTATCCTTGTTTTTAGAGTGGGTATCACTGATGCAAATTTCTGCACCTTAGAGGATAACTGCATATTCCTCCTAACAGACTTACAAGGGAAAATGGGACTTAGGATTTTCCAGCAGCTATTTTCCAAATTTAATTTACCCCAAGCCTCAATGTTTGCTTATATGTAGGCCACACATTTCCTCCAGAATTACACTCGAGAGGGAAAAAGACTGTTTATCACTGCTCTCCTATTAGACTATATATAAGGCATTTGCATCTTTCTAAATCAGTGCTTCCTAGCATGTACAAAATCCTCCTACTTCCTATGCTTAGCAGCACGCATTAAATAAACAGAAATATGTAACACACAGGTTTTAGAAAGACAGTTTTAGACCAGTTAGATTTGTTTCTGTTTTTGTTGAATGCAATGCAAAGAAAACTATCTAAGTTAAAACCAGCACTTGGGTTTTTGCTGTTTTTAAACTGGGAATTTTTTACTGACTACACATGCATGGTTGTAGTCAGTGTGCATTAAGTCAGAGGATAGAATTTATAAGCAGTACATTTTGTCTCTTTTCTCCCACACTCCCGATTTCTTATCTCTCATAAGCCCCTTATGTATGTTTAAAAAAGTAACTAAAGGTTACAATATTAATGATATGTTTGCTTATTTATTACATGCAATGAATTTTAAATTCAGACCCATATGAAGATCCAAAGGGAGATGACCAAACTAGGGGAGAGTAAAGCAAGGAGAGTAGGTTAAGAGAGACTATGAATATCTTTTCATGCTAAATTTTTGCATTTTACTTTAAAAAAAGTGGTTCTTCTGATACTACGTACTAATGCAACAAACATTAAGTAATTAAACTTAAATGTATGCTTACTTTTTCCCAAATTTTATCACATGATTATACTGCAGCGAAGTGCTCATGCTAAATAAACAAAGCTTACCTTAACAACTCAACACTCCATACAGCATGATATTTATACAACAGGCTTGGTAAACATGAAGATTAACCCTTTGGTTTCAGGAGTCATGATTTCCTGACATGCCATACTCGTACAGAATGCATTAGTATTGATGTTGAAACAACAAATCTCCTAGCACGAAAGAAAACACAACTAACCAACTCATTGTAGATATATTAACTTATGGGATGGAAGATAATGATCTATTTATTCTAATTCTGATAAAGTTCAAGGTCTGACTTTATCAAGATAAACTACTTTACAGTCATTATAGGGTATAAGAATATCTAGGCTTTTCATAGCTCTTAGAGCAAACAAAATTACAACTAGCTGTCCAAATCACTATGCTATGCAGCCAACAAGAGTATGTGTATCATGGACAGATCAGTCCAAGCAGCTAGATTTGCCCACCTGGAAGGGAAACAATTGCAATGCTATACATGAACTCCCACCAATGGTAGCAAATTGACAGCATTTACCTTTGGGTTACACTTGTGCTCCGCACAGTTCCCGATGAACTGCAAGTCTCGCTCATGATTTTCATTGTAACAAGACAATAAAGCTTCCAGTTTTAAAACTCAGGCTAGATGGCACAGGTTCTTCAGCGGCCATAAGGACAGTGACTTTCTGCCACAGGATAATGATCTACAGGTTCTAAGAGCTGAAGTGACATTTTCCCTGTTATGCCTACTATGGAAATGTGGCGATAGGGAGTAAAATCCATGAAAGCAATCAGCTCCCTTCACCATGGATTACCACAACCACAGCTTCTCCGGAAAAGAAAAGCACTCGGAAACAAAAAACAGTACTATAGAAATCTTAACCTTAGTACTGCAATATGTTTTCCAGGATGCACAGTAAGAAAGTAAACGCTATTATCTCATCACATGCAGGTTAACATTATCCTCAAGTCTCATCACAAACCCTCCTCAGCTATTCTGCAATATGTCATTAATCAATGTATGCACTGATTGGATCAATTCAATTGGTGCATCAGTGGAATGAATGGCATATATAAACATGTTTCAAATACATTTATTCGGCTATCTATATATGAAAGTAAAATCGCTACTGCAATTGGTACTCAAGCTTGTCAGATGGGATGTTTTTCTCCTTCTGTTTTGCATAAAACATGCTAATGGTTATGCCATCTGCAGTCTGTAACCCAGAAAAATGTAAATCGGAAAGTAACAGTAGATCAAGATAAGACTTTATCTAAAACTGTAATTTTTGCAGGTATTCTGTTAATTCACAATCTAAATATGTAACTCCTCTCCCTGAAAATACAGGAAAACTACTAGATAAGGGTAACTTTTGCATTGAAAACTAAACCAAAAATATTTCCCAAAACAACATTCCTCTTTTACAATAGATAACATAGCGGTAAATTTAAAAAGTTTTCTCATGAGAATAATACAAAAGACACTCAAATTCTTCTAGGAAAACCCCAGCAGTTCTTTAAAACCATCCCCTCTGTAAAGTACAGTAGAACATCATGACTTACCCAACACCCTGTTTTTGCAAATCTGAAGACACAAATTTGAAGGTTTCTTCAATAAGCTTTCAACTTGCTGATTAGCTAGTAGGTGCTGTAAGTCACTAAAATACTTGACTCATTATGGAGTAACAGAGACAACATATAGAAAAACACCATATGCTACTTTTTTCCAAATATCCATCAAATACGGAAAGATGGCCACTAAAATTAACACCATTTTTTTCCTTCTTTGGCACGTGGAACAATAGAAGAGTTTATATCAAAATAAGGAGCAATGAGAGATGCAATGGCAAGGCTTACCTAACACACACATTTCCCTGCAGATCTGGAGCTAGTTTTAAAAGTTTTATTAGTTTTTTACTAGATTTATAGATTGGATCTAACATATCTCCAGTTGCCAGATTAGAAAATTGCTCTGAAATTAAAGGAAATTAGAAATACACTAATATTAAAGTATTTTAAAATACTGGGAGAAGTCTCTTTCCTTAAGCACAACACAATCACGAGCATTTTTGTCTTATAAACCTCAGATTGCTTATACACATTTAGCAGTTCCTACTGCTAGGAGGTTTTGGCTAAAGTTACCATTAAATTTGGCATAATAAAGTAATAATGCTTACAATTTTATGACCCATATTACTGTATTTGGTTAAACAGGCATCACAATGCTCAAAATGTGAATTTCCACTACATAATGAACAACTACGTAATGAACAATGAACAGCTCTGTAGTAACAGTAAAAGACAGAAATAGAAAAGCTCCAAGGACTCATTTTCAAAACCTTTATACATCCTTTTCACTAAAGAAGAAAATTAAAATGGAGTTTGTGCTCATACCTGAATTTACACGGTGTTTGATACATAAACCAAAGTCTGGGAGCAAATTCCATTTTCCTCTCATTTAAAAAGGAACCAAATGAAGTGTCCAAGGCTAATAAGAGGCTCTGTGTACATACTGATCATGGAAGGAAAAGCTGGAAATGTGAGCAATAATCTTGGCTTTAGGGAGCATGTAACAATTTTGAAAAGAAAATTATTTGGTTTATTTTCTTCTTCCTGCCTCATGAGTGTGGCTTAAAAGGCACTGACTCTTCCCGGCAAACATGTAATACAGGATATCTCTACAATATACCATCCCATGGCGTTTTAAAGGCATCAGGCCAGGGTTAGTGCTCCAGGAGTAGGAAGGCACAAGACTCCCTCTCCTCATGTCATCATCCTCTGGGTTATTTGCATGACTGTCTTTGTCTCCAGACATGGTTTTCTCTCCTTTCATCAATGCCTGCCACCAATAGTGCACAACCCCACCTCTTCAGTCTTGAAAAGAAGGTTTACAAATGGGTGGAGAACGTGAACGGAGACATCAGTAGCTCCTGAACCGTTCCAGTTTACAAACTGGAAGATTAAAGCAAGCTAACTTCACCGGGAAACATATACTGGGAAAACACCACTATTCTTGCCAGTTTCATATACTTCCCTTAGCGTCTGGTGTTGGCCAGTTTAGAGACCGGACACAGAGCTAGATGGACCTTGTACACTCCTATACAGCCCATGTCACCCTCCAGAATGAGGAGCTGGCAGAATAAACTGCTTTCACAGTATTCAATCATCTCCATGATTCAACCCTTCAAGATCACCAATTCCACTTCTAAAAACTCAAAAAACCTACATCGTTCACAGGCTGCCGTCTTTATGACTACTCTTCCCATATTAAATGAGAATTAAGTATCTTCAGCCTAGAAGATATTTAATACAAAGCAAAGTCAAGAGCAAAGAGTGGAAAGGTGAGATGGCTCCAGGACTCCTGTGTCTCTGGACTGGACAAGTACAGCGTGGCTTTAGTAATTTTTCTAAGTTCCTGTTTGGTTCTGAGCAAACAAATACAACTTTAAATGTATATTTGAAGAGAGCTGATGTGGAATGTGGAACTGTTTGCCGTGTCCAACATTGCTCCATGAAGTTTCACGAAGAAAAGGAGACAATGTGAATTACATAGAAAAAATTGCACAAGTGTTCAAATTTCACATTTAACTGGCGGAGAAAAAGATAAATGCTGGTGCCTGGGGTCCTCCATTATGCACAACAAAAACTAAAAACGAGATGAAAATGCCCTGTTCCATCAGAGAGCTGGGGAAGTCCCAAGAGGATAAAGGCTCACCCAGAAAAACAGATGTGAAGAAAAGAATGGTAGGAGTTACCATTTTTTATTTTCTGAACAAAATAAAATCCTCTCCCATGTACATTTTTTGCCTGCAACAGACTAATTCAGCAGTTAAACACTCACATTTGGTCTCTATACAATGAGAGAAGCAGTTTTGTCAGCAGACTGCAATTTCATCTGGAATTCTGAATTTGCAATAAATGAATTAAAACCTCAAAAAAAACACCCAAACCCCAGACAAAATTCTTCACGCATAAAGTGCTACTTGTATTTTTAGTTATAATGCCTTTAAAATAATTATTCAATAACAGAACTTCTATTCACCCAAACACAGTCTGAAGCCCAACAACATCCCAGTGTGAAACTCCATGACATACGCTTTTCTAAAACGGCAGAAACAGCTCTTTCATTATTTCAAGCGGTTGTGTTGATAATTTCTGAAAACTGTTTGTCACTTAGGTATAGTACCAATGAGTTACTAGCTTTTTTTTCTTTTTCTTTTTTTTTTCTTTCCCCCTGGATACTGTTTTACTTTTAGTCTTAACACAGCCATTTTTACCATTTGATCTACGTATAAAAACCACATACCAATTTTGCAACACATCTAAAAATTAATACATACCAAAGCTACTGAATTCAGACTTAGTCCTAGACCTTTTAAGCATCTAGAGCTACAAAAGGCTTTTGTAACCTACGGTGAATTTTCTCTGCGAATGAGAAGTCACCAGTATGCAAGTCTGTAATCTCCTGTATGTGAACACGCACATACACAGCATTAGAGAACGGGCATCCACACACGTCTGACATGTGACCAAGCACACTGCTCTTCCCTGAGAGTAAAGGTCCCAAAAGCAAGGATACTTTACTAACCTGCAGTGGTCTCTGTTTATCACTGCCCTTAGGAGATTTCAGTCCACTTGTCTGCTGCTGTAAAAGCAGCTGCCTTGCTGCCTGGAGTGCCTAAAAGTAAAAAAAAAAAAAAAAAAAAGTAAATAATTTCCACCAGTTCCTAGAAAGACATGAGTTACTCATTGCTAATGTGAGGTAAAAGTCCAATTGAACAAATACAATCTCCTCCTAGTCGATTTGTATTTGCTAGTTTTCAGACTTCAGTTTGTTTTTTACTTAAAACATAAAAAAAATCATCTGAAAGTACATATATAGGACTTCACTGGAATTTATGGATGTACATGAAATCCTGCAGGAAATAAAGTTAATTTGTTTGAAGTGCTTGAAGAGGAAAAATCATAAACTGCATCAATAGCCTCATTTCCACAAGGAACTTGTCTTTGAGTGTTCAACTAAAATGCCCACTCCCTTGCAAATTATCATTCAATTTGCATTTTCATATTAGAATTTTGAAGCAAAAGCAAGTAGACTTCAAGTGTTACCGGAAGCTGTAATTAAATTTGACAAATCAACATCAGATTATCTTGAAAGTGAATTAATAAGGATATTCATTGAAGATTAAAAACACTTTTTGTACTTACAATTCAAGGAGAAACCTCTCCTTTGACAAAAAAAAAAAAAAGTGCAGTTTTAATGCCAAATAAAAATGAGTGGTTTTCATTTGCATTCTTAGGAAAATCAGAGAACAAAGAAATTACTACTCAACCAACCAGATCAGGCTCAGGGATGACAGTATCCCAATCAAAATAGAAAATGTTTTCATTTCTTTTTCCATTCCAACTCAGCAAAATACAGTGAAACATATGAAATGTAAACAAACATTCTACTTCCCCCCAAAAAGCTAATATAAAATATTTTTCCCTATAAAAATGTTTTTAAAATGCCAAGTGTTATGAAGTCGTATTTATTAAAGAAATGAAAAAAAAGATTCAAAACATTTCCACTGAAACTACCTGGAGAACTCACCCCCCATCCCCACGACCCCCCCCCCCCCCCCCCCCCGCCCGCCTCCTGCCACCTCAAAAAAAGCATTCAGTAAATAGCAGTAACAGCTTTAAAATACATCACGCTATTATCTATGTTATTAAAACATAGTTTAGGTGGAGTATACTGCAATAAATACCATTTGATCAATGTTCCCTAAAATAATAGATTCTCAGCTGATACAGAGAGGTACAATTTTGATTAGACTCAAATGAGCTGGTTTTTAAGATAGTTTCTAGTATCCATGACAACAGTTGCTTTGACAAGATGTGCATATGGCATTACACTGCCAGCTGGTGTGAACAATGTTTGAACTACTGCATTGAGATGCTGAGCAAACAGAAAAAGTTGCCACGTCTTAACCCTCAGGGAAGGCAGTCATCCCCTGATCAATTATGAAAAGACAGAGAGAGGGCTGCTACAGTCTGGCTCCAAGCAAGTTTTCTGAGAAGCCAGGCAGACACAGAAAACCAAAGTAAACAAACTGAATGCACCAGCCCCATCTCCTAACAACATTGATTTGTCTCCCCATAGAAGGCTCTGGTACAAAGTTTGCAGAGCAGACTTTTAACATTTGGAGACATTCCCACAACAATCCCCGTATTGTTTCATCAAATTCTCAAGTAATTACAGGTCAGCTTTACAAAGACTATACATTCTTCCCAACCTAAGCAACAAAGAACTAGCTTCCCTCCACCAAAAAATAAACAACAGTTCACATATTTCACAATGCACTTGAAATGTTTTGTTACCAAGGAACCACTGGACGCCCTGTTTCCTATGCAAATAGCAAATTCTCCTTTGCACTCGCAGTTCTCGTAAAGACAATCCTGCTCTGTCTGAGATCAGAGATAAATTTATCTGTTGATTTCAGGGGCACCAGGATTTGGCCCAACTTCTTGCAGTGGTTTAAACGCAAAACATGGATTAAATGCACAAACAGAATATCTATGGCAAATTTATAATCCTTCCCAATATTTATGAGTTCTCCAAAAGGGAAACTTGAACGCAAGTGAGAGAACCACTGCAGTCCTGAACTCACGGGAGACTGTACAGAAAAACCAACCTCACAGCTCAGTGTGATACTGCTACAAGAACCAGAGAAGAGATCTGGAGTTGCAGAAAATGGGAAAAAACACAAGGATAATTATTTTTTATTTGTGGTGGTCAGAGAAAATTCATTACATTGCCTTTATCTAGAAAAGAAATTGGAATGATAGAATGCTGATGTATACCTGCAAATAACTGGAACTCTCAGCAAGCTGCTTCAGCATCCTAATCTTCCTTAGCAGCAGAGTCATCTCATGTCAATACAATAAAACAAGGAAGCAAGCATCTGGTAAAGCTGTACACTTACGGTACTTGAAAATTTGAGAATTACAGTATGCTGCAGCTTAGATTTAAGCTAGACGGTATAATTTCAAATTGTGGCTAGCATACTCCCAAGGAATCCGCCTAAGAAAGCATGACTTCCTACCGCTAACTACAAAAAGACTCACACTTTATGAAAAAGCAAGGAAGCACAACAGGATATGTTTGCATAAAAGGCTCTACTACTTAAACTATTTTGATTCATACGTGCTGGTTGGGATATCTTTAAAGGAGTAAAGGCTTATCTTTTAATACAGAATGTCTTATAAATGATGACTACCTGAATACTTCAGTGATCTTATTGTGGCAGTTTAGATTACTGTAAACACAGGAGATAGAAGAAGAACAGAAAACAATTTCAAGAGATCAGAGATGATTTAAAACTCATAAGGAGAAATCACTGTCAGCCTTTGTTCTTGTAGCAGTTGTCATATGGTACTTTTTCCTCCCAGTCTGCTGCTTAACTACTAGATTTTGCTACTCAGTAAACAACCTCCCAGAAACACATTGTTAATTTCAAAGGATTATTACTGACACTCTTCGTACGTGAAGATTATGAGACGATGAAACATTCAGGTCTACCAGTTAATTTGCTGCTATTAAATCTTTGCAAAACAAATTGACAACTCGAAAGTGTCTTTCAAAATTCATAGTTTAACATATACACTTAAAGTAAACACCCATCCCATGTATCACTTTTAAATTTCTATGAACTAATTTGATAGTAACTCATGGTCTAAAACCAGTTCAATGAAGACAAACTGATGTTTACAAATCTGGCAGACCAAAATTATGCTGAGTCCTACCTCAACTTAATGGCAGCAAGAATGGATTCTAAGGCAGTCAAAATCGGATCTAGTTTCCAGGAACATTTGTTTCAAATTTAGTAGGCACTTTTCCTTAATTAAGTTATCTAAATTAGTAAAACTATACAAAAAAAGTCAAAGTAGACAAAAGCAATAAAAAGAACTGAGGATTAGAATTTATTTTAATAATGCAAATGAAAATCATTATAATGCTTTAAATAGTGGCTGCATACACAGGAAATTTGGGCATATGGTTTCCAGAACTCACTGTGTCTTCTAGTAAAATATTTATTGGGAACACTACTTCTTAATATTTACTGTGCAGCTTTGGCATAGCTAAAACATAAACAGAACAAAAATGAAATTAATTGCATATAATTCACCCTATTAAAGTTGATAAATTGTGGTAGATTTTGCAATTTCTTGGTGATAATACTATGAGACACAACTTGCTTTAATTTTGTATTCCAAACCCTTGTATTTAAGCATGCCTTCAATTATTTTTTTTTAAGTTTTATCATTTTAATAGAGTGATAGCAGTCACTGAAAGATGGTAAACTTATTACTTTGTTTTTTAAAAAGTAAATAGATGTATTTTTTAGGAAACAGATGTCACTCATATCTTTACTTTAAAAACAGGAATGTTTAACCTATCAGCCTGTTGCGTTTGAGACGTTAAAATGAAAAATGACATCTACGCCCATTAATATCGTCAATGTATAAACAGCACAGCGTGACACATTCTTGAGAGCTGAAGGCTACAAAATCTCTCTGAAACATAAATAACAAAGCACTCAGAAGCATATTTGATGTTGATATTCATCTCTGAGAAAAACACTGCTGCCTGGGCTTCTTATGAAAATAGATGCAGCCCAAATGGATCTCCTGTAATTGGTTTCAGATAGCGAGGTCAAAAGAAATATGATACAAGAAACTATTATGTGGAACAGGCGAAACAAGAATGTTTATACAGGCACTCCCTATTTATACTGACAAGAGGTGTATACTTTGTAGATAACCAGAACTGAAAAACTTGCCAGGAGACAACCAGATTCTTTCCCTTTTCTAACTCCAAATCCCCTACTTTATTTTTTCAAATGACTGCTTACTCTAACATTCCTGCTGAACGTAAAATAAGTTTCTGAACATAAAATAAGTTTCCAACTGGCTGAATATGTCAAACGAGAGTCATCTCGCTGGTAGCACTATGCAACCGAAACGTATCAACATGCTAAGCTGGATTTAAGGCCAAAGACTGCTATGCACTGGTTGAATAACAAGTTAACCAAATGATTGCATAGCTACATTTATCATAAAAACCACTTTAGGAGAACCTCTGCCCCTTCCCACCCTGCCACAGGCCCAATCTCCAGCTGGCTCCAAACAACAAGCCCAGAACTATCCATCGCTGTACAAGATCCTTGAAAGATGGTGACAGAAAACACTGTTCAACGTCCCCTAATAGCACTGAAACTGCTAAACCTTTCTCTCTCGCTGACTGTATTTTCCCAGAAAGGTCTCTAATAAACATCACAGCCAGTCAGCAGAGCAGCTTATAATCTTTCCAAATGGAGTAGCAAAGCATTTAGCACTATTTAGAGAATCTTGACTTCAAGATGATCCAGCTCCATTCCAACACCAGTTCTCCAGGAGACTTGACAGGAAAAGCAAACTCCCATTTAACAACACTCTTCTTCCCTAAGTTACACAAAGGAGATAAAAACCTGTTGGCTGAGGACAAACGTGCCACAGTGGAGAGCCCATGAAGTCAAGGGAATCCTGTGTGTAACTAAAATCCAAGTCACATAACCAGCCCCATTTCACCCAGGAGTAGCAGACTGAACTATTATTGCAGTGTTTTCTACAGAAGTAGAAATGAAACCCCAGATAGCTAAGGCTGTTGGCACCCACCTCAAGGAATATATTATCTAAGAAAATTTACATGGTCACTAAGAAGGATTTCACTCAATTAACCCAACATCAAAGCATGCAAATACTCAAATGAAAAAGATTTGTCTGTCTTCTGCATCTAGATTAGCAGCTGCAGACAGCTTCGATGTGCAACGTGCTGAACTGCAGGGTGCCCTGCAGCCTTGCCTAATTGTATAACACAAACCTTCAAGACACCAAAATTCTTGAAACTAAATTGCGCTCAAAAAAGAAGAGTCAACAGCCCTGGACATTGTATTACCACCCCAAGTACTCCTACCACCAAGCTGCTAGATAGGAGGAAAGAAAAATGGTGGTGGCCACCAAGTGCTGTAATGAGCCCTGCCCTACAGGGCATGATTAAGTGAACACTGAATATGCTTGAAAACATTTGCTGTATTGATGCTACAGGAATTTATGCAAAGGAATGACTGGTTCCTGGATCCCCAGGCTGCTCAGCTTTTCCAAGGCTGGGGAAATTCTGCATTTGTCCAGGACAGCAACTCTTCATGCCTGGGGAATTTCAAGATAGAAAGGCAGAGCAGTTTGAGGATTAGGTGGCAAGTGGGGAGAGCTGTTCTGGATCAGTTTAACTTAGGTACTTATATTCCTCACACTCCTTGTCTTAGAAACAAGAATTTCACGGGATCAGGCCCTCATTTCCTTGGACTGAAAAGCACTTTGTTGTGGGTTTTTTTTTGTTTATTTGGTTTTGGGTTGTTTTTTGGGGTTGTTTTGTTTTGTTTTCTTAGGCTGATACTGCCAGTTTCAGCATACTGAAGCGCTGACTTTGATTCAGATTTGTGGTTTGCCCTGCAATACAAACAACACTAGAAGAGATCCTCAATCTACCTGAGCTTCTTTTCTGCCCTGATGTTATCCAGGATTAATTTGCAACTGAAGAGAAAAAGTAACAGTAATAAACTGATGAATGCAACATGAAGTCTCATAATGCTGTTTAATAAGAGGAAATTAATCACATAATTGTCATAAACCTATTTTCAAACAGCAATCTATCAGAGAGAAATTATGCATCTGTAGTTATTGACCTTTCATTTTACCATGACTGATTCGTAATTAGACTAGTTTTGTGAAAAATAATAGTTAATTACCAGATTTTTTTCACTCTAATTGTTTTGGCAATTTTTTTTTTGTTTAGTGTCTTACTTTTCCCCCATGTGTAGGATGCTAAATAAATACAGGGCACTAATAGCTTAGCAGCTAACATATTTTATAAGGCAAATTCAGCTTCTTTCTATATAACCCAGTTCAATGGATACTAAACACTTTTCCAAAACCAACTCTCATTATTCCTGCCCATTATCCAAGCTAGAAACAGACCACCCATAACAGCAGCCTGCTTCAGTGCCTGGTGCCATTAGTAGAGCTCTTCCCTGTAGACATCAGTCTGCTTTGGTCACCAGGGCTACATGTCAGACCATGTGTAACGTGGTCGATGAGAGCAAACCCAAATGTGGTCTCCAAAGCTCAGACCACCTGAAGAATACAAATGTCAAGGGTTAGGAGAGATGGGGGCCCACAGCAGCAATGTTGTGCTCCAACCTGGCAATCTCCTTCCTTTCATCTCACGTGCCTGAACTTAACTTTCCTTTGGTAAACACATGAACAGGCAATCCACCCTACTTCATTCCTACTACTTATATTACGCAGTGGCTAACTGAATTAATGAAATGAAAACAAAAACAGTGTACACATCACATACCAGCACCACAAGCTCACAAATGTCCTGCAACTGCTATTTTCTTCCGTGTGGCGCTATTTTTAGAAAACTGGGAGATGTAATAGCTAAACAGAAGAGCTGATCTCTTAGTTTTATATGAACAGATTGCAGCAATGTTTGGCATTTATGTTTTGTCATGTATGTTTTCCACATTAAAACTGGTATGAACTATTTGGCATGAAAATCAGCTCGTAGATATGTAAAAGCTATTTAAGTGTGCAGGGAAAAGAAGTATCAGTACAGCTACCCCATAGAGAATCCAGAAACAAAGAAGATCCTTAATATTAAACGTTCATATAATATTGTGCATATATGGTATAAATGCGTACATATCCTTGATTTGAAAGGAGTTGTTTAAAAAAGGACTTTCTTTCAAGTCTGTCCATTGCAGACATTCACTTATTGGCTGTGAAGCCTACTTCAATTAAAGCAGTCTGAAACAAAGTAGTGATGGCTTAGGTAGAATAATAGATGGCTTGATAATTTATAAATAGGAAAGGAACTGATGCAAATGAAAGCAAGAGTGGTCCCATTTGTACTAAAATCAAAATGCAGAGCAAATGTGGGAGGAGAACGAAACACAGTATTAAGCGAAGCATTGTAACGTTAGGCTGTTAGAAGGCACAGGTTTTAACTGATAAGAAATCTGAAAGGGAAATTTATAAGTTAAAGACAATGAAATCAGCATGGAGGTTATTAAGGAAATGACTAACAAAAATCATAATCAAGATATAAACCAAACCAAAAGGTGAGACAGATATAAAATAGAAGGAAACATGCTCTCAAACATTTTGTTCTGGCCAAAAGAATAGAACCTAAAATTTGAGAGGACAGATGTAAGGAGGACTGATTAGTTTTATTAAGTAATACAGAGATTTAAAGTAACATGTGAAGAACAAATGCCAAACCAGTATTTACCATAGAGTAGCTTTAGCCATTTAGAAGGGAGAAATAAATACCTTTATCATTACAACTTACTTTAAATTAAATAACGTTCTGCACAGTGACTGGTAAAGGAGTGCTGGCACAAAGCACTGTAAGCCCAGATTCAACATCCCAATATCCTGTGACCCAGAAAAAAAAGTTATCCGTCCAAGAGTGTGGATCTATGTGGTACCAAAGTAATTACAAATAAAGTTCTACTAATTATAGGAATCAAACTTTCTCAGCCAATCAAAATGTGAGGAGTTACATATTTATTGAAGGGTTACTGACTTCAAGGGCTCTGTTTATTTGGAAAAACAACAGATTTGATTTACCACTGCACTTACAAATCCATATCCAGTGACATGAGTGAGACTGCAACTACAAAAGGAAATATTATCAAGATGGTCATATCAGGATTTTGCTGTATGGGCGGAAGACACAATAGACATTACTGAAACAGGTAATCAGTGGAGAAGAACATAGTTCACAGATGGGTTTCACATTTGATTATAATTATAAATTTAAAGTTTCTTTTAAAATATTTTTAATAGATCTAATTACTGGCATTCAGTTCTTACATGAACATAATTTAAATAATCTTGAATTTAGTATATGTATATATGATGAAAAACATATTAAAGACAAATCAATATTGTCATGTTATTATCATAAAAGCAAGCTGGGACATATAACTAGAAGTGTCACATAAAAAACTGGCATTTTTTCCACTTTATTCAACCTTCTAAAGACTCAGATAGCAAACTGTACCCAGCTTGGGGCACAGTGTTTCAAAGAGGTGGACCATCTGACCAGTGACCAGAGAAGAACAGTAATAATGATCACAATGAGAAAACCCAAACTATGGGATAGCAGAAGTCTGATCATAAAAACAGGAAAAGAAAACCCTAAAGCAATAGCAGTCTTCAGCAAGTTTCTGCACAGAACAAATTAATTGTATTCCATGGGTAGGACAAGCAAGAATGGCTCTAAACTGAATCCAGGGAGATTTAATTAAATTTAAGAAGAAACTTTCCAACGGCAGGCGAAGTGCAAGATTACAATTGTGTAGAGACTGCAAAATCCTTGTCACTGGACGAGTTTAAGAAGCATCTTCAGGAACAGTTATGAGCAGTGGGACACAGAAGATCTTTAGAAACGCCTTCCAGCCCTATTTTATTTGATTGTGTGGTTCCTCTGAAAGCATGCCAAGTTCAGATTACTGTGATGTCTAACACCTTGCTATATTTCAAATAACACCATGCTCTCATAAACTAAGTATCATGTAGCTTCAGCATGGTTTGTTTCTATGGTGAGTTAAGAGCAGAGGATCAGTAAGAGCTGCTCATAAAGACTCGCTCTTTGGAATTTTCCAACCTTACATGACCAGGTTTGTGTTTACAAGACTAATCTTGAAATCTTGGACTAAGCAGAGAAATAGTTTATACCGAACAGGAGATGGCTTAGAATTAAGTGCTCTGTGCCCTAATTGCAGTCAGAGCCATCTGGACAGGGTTCTTGTGTCCTCACCACCAAGTATGTGCACAATAGTAGCAGAAAACAAGATTTTCTTGATATTACAATTCTTACCTTAAACAACGGAGACCTGGCTGAAATGGAGAGCTAACAAGAAGAGGGAAAAACGAGACAAGAACAAGGGTCTGAAGCACAGCTTGAGCAACTGAAGTCACATATCTCCACAAAAATAAAAAGAAAGTTAAAGCAAATTCACTCATAATTTATGTGAGTTTAAATCTAAAGCTACAATAACAAAACTTTAAAAGTATCTTTGATAACCAGATTTCAACCATGTTTTTAATGAAATAATTTGATCAAAAGTCACTACACAGTCTAAGACACTTAAAAAAAATGGTGTATATTGCTAAAGCTAAATCATCTCAACTGAAATCTTACTGAGTCTCTTTTTTTTCTTATGCATATTTTTGTAATACTTTTTAAAACTTTCGTTGTCTTAAAAAGGTCCAGCTACATATTCAATACAAGAATAATTAGGGGAAGAAACAATAAACACAAATGTAAATGGGTGATATAATAAGTCTTTTTATTTGTATTTTTTCAAGGTTTTTGATAAAACTTCTTTTGGAGAGAGAAGTGCAGTCCTGTCTGGTGTTTTTTAAAAACTAACAAACAAACACAGTAAAAACATTTATATGAGATCAAGAAGTAAATTATGCAAACAAACAGCCCATTTTCTAGACGCTAGGTCTATAAATGGCGGTATTTGACAACAGTTGAAATGTGCTGATAACACAAGATCTGATCTAAACTCCTTGGAATAATTCTGAAGCATTAAGATCTGCCACTAAGTGTGAACTGTGAAGCTCCGGAGGAACCTCTGTACCATGATCACAAGTTAATTTTTTTATATATATATGTATCTATGTGCAAAGTAATACAGGGATTCACACATATAAAACTTTTTTTTTTTTTTCTTCAATGGGAAATGCTTATATTTTGTGGAATATCCAACAAAACTAGTACTGGTTAGCTCTGCATCTCTGAAAAAGATATCTGCACTTGTGGTCTACTCTGGCCTGCCTGAATTACTACAGCAGTTTTCCTCTCAAGCTGCTTATCTACTACCTTTTAACTCTTCAGTGCATTTTGTGATGATCTAGCAGGTATGATCCAACATGCAGACCTCTGTCTTTGAAGAATCCCCATCTTCAGGTTCTTGCCATAGCTGGCAAATGAGTTGTATGTTTTGAAGGGTAGCCTTAACAGTCCGTGTAGACAGAGCTACTGAGAAAAAATTCTCCACTTTGGGGACTTTTAAAAATGGAGATTATAAAAAGAGTGAAATGACAAAGAGCTTTAATTTTAAGCTAAAGTGCAAGTGAAGACAGACAGGCAAATGTCCTCAGGCTCCTCATCCTAGTTTCAGCCTTTGTGAGGAGATCTGGTAGGGAATATATTCTTTATGATTAGAAACTTGCAGGGATAAAAAATAAAAGACCTGAAGCTAGTAAAAATGTTTTGCAGGAGAGGCATAGAAAGACATTTTGCAATTCTCAGGGCGTTTAGGTGCTGGAGAAATGATAGCAACTGTACAAGGAAATCCCAAGTAGTATATACATGTGCAACACAACAAGTTAGGCATTTGAATTAAAAGGCAGATGTTCCAATCACACTTCATCAAGTTCACCCAGGAAAAAATGATTCTTATTATATTGCCTTGGCATCTGCAATAATCTTCCTAAACAGCAAACTAATCAAAGAATTAGAATAATAAATATGCTCAGGGGCACTATCATGTTTAGATGCATTTGTAAAAGCAGACACACCCAGTTATGTTGGTGCCAAACATGTGTAAATACTTCACACCAGTTAAAGTCTCTTCTGGCATCAGACCGTAAAAATTTCCTCTGAACCATATAGCATATATTGCATAATCACTATCACTAGAATTGCATTTAAAAAAAGCACTGACAACCTAGGCACATGATCAAAATATACTGGAAATTAAGTTTAGATATAAATTTTACACCTTTTATCCTTTCAGCTACTCTTCCTTTACACAGATCAAAACCTGAATTTCAGCTTTTATTTTATCAGTCCTTTATCACATCTTGTCATCAATTTAATATGGTCAAAACTCAGTTACTAGTCTTCTAAAGACACTCTTCTTTACACATTGCATATAGTTCAGATTTCATGTCCTTGAAGTATTTTCCAGATTCTCCTTTCTATTATAGCTCCTTTTTTCTTCTCGTAACACTTTAAACCTCATCAATCTGTAAGAATTCCTCTACCTTCCTCTTTGTGACTCCTCTCAAAAATTCTGGATTTATTCCAGATACTGCTTTATGGGAGGCATCAAGCCATTACCATTGCCCTTCCTTCCTTCCAATATCTTCACCCTCATTGCCTCCAAGGTGTCTATGAAAAAAAGAGCAGACGAGGGGCTTATTTCCCTCATAGCACACTGTACTTACTCATTAAAAGTAAGTATGTATGTTTGCACTTGTGCACTTATAAGGCATATGTAAAACCCTGTTACTTAGATGCTTCCTTTTCCCCGCTCTACTTGTGCAGCCTGCACCCACACACTCTTCACCAGCCCTCACAGCATTGTCACTGTACATAGAAAAAAAGTACCAGAAGAGCCCAAACTCACACTAAATCTAAAAATCATTCTTAAATTAAAACCAGCATCTATCCATTTGGTAAATATCTCATGCAGGTTTTTTACAGTAATTTTAGTCAATTTTGAAAATGGAAGCCCGGTAATCAAATTTGCATTTTGAATTATTTAAATAAATCCATAGAGGTGTGAAACAGCAATGTATGGATTAAAGAAACACTATACTTTTGCAGCCTTTCCACACACATGCCTTAATTAGAAATGTTACATTTCCTTTCCTGAAAAATATGAAACAAAATTTATCTAATCTCAACACTCACACTCATCCTCCCAAACCTTAACCTATTTTTCAATCAAGATTTCGTTGCTGTGTCACTCCCAAGTAGTTTTACAAAATGACAGACTGTTTCATCTGACCAATGACCAGCAACATTTTCAAACTTGCTGCAGTCATTCACCTTCTATAATTTACTGATATTTAAACTTACATGCAGATTGCCAACTTCATCATAAACGCTGCATTTTGACCTCTGGTTTAATTTCAGTGTTTTATACAATACTTTATTAAAGATGGTTCCTTATGTCTATTGCTCCCATGTAACCATAGGATTATTGCATCTATTTATTTATTTATTTTTATATTTTAATATATGTGTGCAAATTATTTTTGTTTGTTTGTCAGATTGAAAAGGGAAGCAAGGCTTCTCAAGGGCAGATAAAGGGCTTTCAAAACTTAGGAACTGTATAAGCTATCCAGCAGAATACTTTATGTCATACAAGGGTACTTGGGTACTTCATCTAGGTATGATACTAGCAATATTTTTAGTACACTAAACTATTCACAGGGCCACATAATAAATGAAAAATAGACTAAGTTCTAGTTTTAAGTTCATCACCATTTCATGTGCTGCTTTAAACACAGTGCTCATTTTACAAGTATCAGCAGACAGACATGGGAGTACAAAAAAACAGTAAACAGATAAAGCCCATTTTTTTTTAACCTTAGGTATTATGATCTGATATTACTTTATCGCTTCTAATATCACCTTTTAGTTTAATTGCCTAGGCAGGAGGCAGTGTATCTTTACCTGCAAACACTCATCTGTTTTCTTCCCAGATCATCACTTCATACAATGATTTGCAACTATCACACAAAACATGGATCTATTCCCAATTAGATATTTTGATACTATCATAGTGCTACAATGTATAGCAAATTTTACTTTAGCTGTTATTTTTTTAAAAAAAATATTACATCTATGGATGGATTTTTTATTTTGCAGAACGAAATGTAGGTAATTCCAGTTCTGAGATTTGTGAAAAAGAAGTATGACAGCAGTTTTAGTTGAAAGGCCTTGCCTTTTATAAGAGAGCCATCTGGATGATATCTGTTAGCCTACTGCAATTCCCAGGGCTCCTCTTGTGCCACAGGACAGTAAACTGAAGAATAAAAATGGGAGAAAAAACATTTTATGTCAGGACTTTGGGATGGCTTTGAAATACTTCCTGGTGCACAGTTTACAGATAAGGCCTACGCTGCTACCTGAAGGCAGAGCAGTGGCCTGGATATGAAACAATCTTTGATTTTAGATGAATGTCAGAGGTTCTCACCCTCTTCTCCAGCAATCCTCAGGTTCATTAATATCAATAAGACACGAATGCTACAAGCTCTTGCATGTTTATAGCAACAACAACAAAAAAAAAAATATAAGGAGAAGATTACTGAAAAGGGTATGGTCACAGTATTGCTTTTACCAATTCTCTCGGGCTTCACCTATACTGATGAACTGAAGAATGTGGTTTTCTGCTCTGGCAAGGCACGAGCACAGCCCTTGGCAGGCTCTTCGACCTGTGCTGACCCGCACGCTCCCAAGCAATGTCCCAGCACAGCTCTGCAGTCACACTTTTCCAAGGACCAGCCTCACTGGAGGAGGAGTGGATGCAGTCACCCCAACCTTGAGGGCTCAAACACCTACTACTAGCTCAGGTGCATCTCACCCTGCCTCAGCTGCCCGGTTTATGTTCCATCCAGGAACCGCTATGTTCAATTCAAAAGTGCAGATCACACCTATGTGCTCGAAATAGTTGAGTCGTATGTCGTTTTAGAGCCTCTCTCAGCTAAAGTAGCCAGGGTGTGATTCTGGGATGGCTTAGGAGAGTTTCAAAGGACCCTGATTTCATAGCTCAACAGGCTGGAAAACAAATTATTGTCAGAAACAACAGCAATAAATACTCCTTAGGCGGGGAGGTGGGGGGAGAAGATTCCTTTCATTCTGAACTGTTGCAGCACCAGCCTCCAGCAATGCCCCATGGTGTGTCTGCTGAAGAGTTTTAAGTACCCGTTTTATATAGATACCTTATGCATCTGTGGTAAGTTTTACTTTTAAAGTCAAAATTTTGACAACAGTCACTGTTTTATCAAAAGCTTTATTTATTTATTTATTTTTAATCAAAGCAGCAGTGGGAAAAAAAACAGATTTGACTGCAAAGCATCTGTTTCCAGAGTTCTTGTCAATCAAATTCACAAAAATAGTACCATATTATCATTTCTGTAAATTCTAATAAGGTTGATGGTATTTTTCATCTTCATGTTTAGGCACTTAAGACTGAGAATTCAGAGTTATGTAATTTGACAAAGCCTGCAGAGAAAGTAATTTTCAGAGCTCAGGTTAGTCACGAGCTCCACAAGTCCTCCCGGTCTCTGTGCTGGCACTGAACTCTCCCTGCTATGGGTAAAGGAGCAAGCAGGCTACCAGCAAAGTTGGCTTGGACTCGGGCAACCAGATGACAGGGAACATTGCAAAGGTTCTGGGGAATCCCCAGTGGCAATGGCCATGTGTGATTTGCACAGACAAGTGAACAGAGTAAAAAAGCTCAACTTCAAGCACAAAGGCTTTTCACATTTTTGTATTATTATTATTATTGTATTATTATTATTATTTATGAATATTATTATTTTACACTGTGAAAATGAAAAGGCCTAGGAATTTCTTTAAAAATGATTTAACAATCCCTGATATTTTTCTTTCTATTTTTGTGCAGCAAAATTTGGGAAGATCCTGGCTAGAGAGGCCTTGTGCTTTTATGAAGAATAGCTGGATTATTTCTTCATTGCTAAGACGGAAAAGGTGAATCACAGAAAGACTATATGGAGTAACACTACAAATTAAAGATTTTTTTTTTTTTTACAAGTGCAAAGAGACTCGCAACTGAATAGCACCTAAATAAAAACAATGGAAGTAATGCTGAAGAGAGATGAAATTTCTTCCTGACTAGGAGGCATTAAAAAAGACTCGTATAGTCATCAAAGTATTACAATCAGGCCAGGGCAGTATCATCAAGAATATATATTTAGTGACTAGAAATGATTACACTACTCAGGAAAATAAATTAATTTTACTTAAGCTGAATTCCTTAATCTTCAAGGGAAGTGTTTCTTTGACTTGTCTGGCACAGTTAAAGTACTATAGATACTCCCTCTGTTATAACAAGCATTGGCAGACTCCGTAACTACAAAGTGAGCACTTTCACTGACCTAACAGGCACCATTCCTTGAAATCTGGACACATGGAATGCACTCAAGCTTTTACATCATCTTGCAAGACAAGATATAACATGAGCACCATTAAAATTTATTTACATTGCAAATTAACAGTACCCCAAAGTAGGTATTTTGCAACTAAACTAAAGTTAAAAAAAAAAAAACTAAGAGCAATGGCTGCAAGATTTTTTACCTTTATCAGTCAATATAATTGTTGGAAGAAGCAGTTTCTGAAATTTCGCCAAATGCAAGCAGTACCAGCCTGAGTTTTTGCTTTCCAGAATGTAAGGTTTTTCAAAGTTTTCGTAACATTTCTGCACTCTTACAAAGCCTCTGTTGCAACTCTTTATTGAGAAGTAATCCTTATTCTAGAACATATGTTTTAAGTTTTGCATATATTACCCTGTATTATTGCTGGCATATCAGAATTCTGGTTTTATTTTGGTTTGTTTTTTTCCTAGGTGTTACAAGAAGACAACATAATTACAGGTAATGCTTCAACAAAATACTTTTATAATAACTGAAAATGAATGATAAGGAGAAGGGCATTTACACTTGAGAACAAAGAAGGGGATTCAGCAACGTACATTCACACAGTCATAAATTATTGTGCTGTATCTAACCTGTCAGAAGCCATATGTATTCACCCACATTTTAATAAGGCTTCAGCAAGTTTCCTGAATTTCTGGCTAAAAATAAAGTTTTGGGAACAGAGGGAATTCAACATTTCACATGCTGTCCTTTAATGCATCCTCAAAATCAAATAATTAGTAGGAACAAAGATAGGAAGAGAGCTGGTTCTGTATCCAGGCTTGCATTTCTTAAATTGTTTTCCATACAGAAAGGAATAAAAGCTTCTGACAAGCAAAGAAGGGACAGGTTAAATCTGTGTTAGATTAAATGGTTATACTGCTAAGTTTTACCATATGTTGATTGTCCAAAACATTATAAATATAATTGAATATAAAATATTTTTCATACAGAGAGGTGTTCAACCAGTACAAATTTGCTGCAATTAAATCCTGCCCTTGCTGATTACTATATGTGTTCAACTGTCAGTCTCTCATGTCTACTCATACCGTAGATTGTTTCAGGCAATATCCAACCATACACAGATTTCAAACAGTTTTAAATCACTGCAGTCTAGTAAGGAAGAAATGCAAGGCGACAGTGAAATTCAAGGCACAGTGAAATTCAAGGCACAGTCAATCTCTTTTCTGCCACAAGCCACAAGCACAGGGTGGGTGTGCAGAGATGGTTAACCTGAACGGGGCACCTTCTACCAGTGGTTAAAATATTTGTAGTAATCTCAAGTCAGATATAAATGTTTCTGGACAACGAAGACACTCCCCCTCTTTTCTTTCTTTCTGTCTTTTCTTTTTTTTTTTTTTTTTTTTTTGTCTCTGTTTAATGTTAATGGAAGATGCCAGATGGAGATTAAAATGCCCTTTTTCTATAGTCAGGGGAAGTTCAGCATAGTTAGTTGCAGGAACACCTAAATGAATGTAGCCTGTTACTGCCTCCTTTCAAGGGGTAGAAAAGTAATTCTATTTCCATGCTCGCTCACTCTTCATTTCTTGTAGTGATTATGCCAATTAGAGCAGTCCTTTTAGCGATGCAGGCATCTGCCTCCCAGAAATCTTACCTGCGTGTTATATGCTTGCAGGTACTGACAGCTGTAGAATGAATTTGATATAGATCATTTAACTATCCCCAATGATGAGCAAGGAGATAAGCTACAGACTGAGTGATAAACACTCTGCTGAGTCATTTACACTGTTTCTGCCTTAAGTGTGTTCTTTTCCTTTCCTATGGGATACAGACTGCACAAACTTAAATATATATATACAGACATTGAATATATATTCTAGAAATTTCCTTTAAGTTGGAAGAAATTTTTGGACTGTCTTTACTGCAGATACTTAGTACTGTCACAAACGTGGGGACTGAAAAAAGAACTGTATGTAAATAAAATGCACAACTGTACATTTGCTAACAGTGTCTAAGTTCTTTGACTCTAAGACTCATTAGTTTACAATTATTTCTTTTCCTGTATACAGAATGTCTAATTCATACATTCTGCTTGGTTCCCTGGTGAACACATCGTTTGTTTTCCAATGAAATTCAAGTTCTTTATTCTCAAAGTCCTAGTCAACTTGACCCCTAAAGAACCCCATGTTCATTTTTCCCCTCTAATGTGTCAGCTTTCCTTTTCCGCTTATGATCGTCTTCTTCCCTGGGTGACTCCAAGGGTTTGCTTACGCTGACCTACACGGCAAGCTCATCTTCCCTCATGTTTTCACTTCGCTCAAGAACTTAAAATCCTTCCTCAAAACTTGCTCTTTTCAGTTAGGTTCCTAATACCAACCTTAATCTTTCCTCTTACTAAATGTCGTCCCTAGATTTTAAGACTCTTGTTTAAGCTTAAACAAGTCAAAAACTTAACAAACAAAAAAGTCCGGAACCAAATGGCATTAACAAAATATGTATGTAAAATAGACTGATGTCACGATATTTCACTTCTTACTCCTGCTCTTTACTGTTCTATTCTCCTCTATTTTAATCCTCGTTGAATCTAATTTATGTGCTGTGATTGGTCTGTTTTAAAATAGTCCTCCCTTCAACCTGAAGGGGTTGAAAGATGTTACTGCTTTTAGTGTAACAGTATTATTTTGCCTACAGTAGTAACTGTTCAGAGTACCTATGAAGTTCCAAATGTAGCAACAGCAAAAGTAAATCCTTTTTTAATAATGAACTGATTTTAAAATACACCATGTTATTTTACATGTGATAGTAGCTGCAGTTAAAGTCACTCTTTAGAGTGAATAGAATTTAGAGTGAATAGAATACACATGAGTAACAGAGGTTTTTTAGATGCCACTGATAAAGCAGAGTGCTGATCTGCATACAAAAACATTTAACATATTAAGGTAAATTGAGCCATTGACAGGGAGATTTTCCAGGAAAGAAGAGACTGGGACTCTGCATTAACACCTGGGCAAAGTCTACCAGGCAAAATGTACTTCTTCATTTGGAGCTGGGCATTGTCTTGCAAGCAGAAGGGACACTGGAAGCAGGTCACAGGGCCATGTTTGGAGCCCCACTCCATGCTGGCAACCACACGTGCACACCACCAACCAACTTCATCAATCAGAAACATACCACATGAAATCTAAGTTACATAAAGACTAGCCAAGAGACTAAAAGGAAACTGTGTCTCTCTGAAGAGCAGCAGAGAATGCAGGAAAAGATAAGAGATAAAGCCCCACTCCTCATTAGTCTTTTGTTTACTGATAGACTTCTTAGTATAGTAAAAAACAAGTTAGCTACACACAGTGTAGCACTGACTCATGTGCTTCAGCCAGGACATCTCAAAATATCCTGGTACTGAGAGGAAAAGTGTTAAGTGTTTGCGGACTTATGCTGGTTGTATTTTTGGTTAGGGGGTGGTGGTGGGTTTTTTTGATTTTGGTTTTGGTGGTTGGGGTTTTTTTTTTTTTTTTTTTTTTTTTTTTGTTTTTTTTTTTTTTTTTTTATGGTAACAAATCTTGTACTTTTTCATTTGTTTGAAAATTCTTTAGGAGAATCCTAAATTGGGTAACGCAATGATCTGCCCACTTCTGAAAATCCTGGCCATCGTCTTCAAGACTGGCTGCAGTTTGCCCTCTGTGCTTTGAAACTATGAATTCAAAAATGCAGACCTACAATAGCCAAGCTACCCCTTTTTATCTGGAGGCTTGGGTATCCCCCAAGACTTATATAAATGTAGTGCAGTCTGGTTTACATTAGAAAAGGAAACATTTATCTTATCACATTGATATCAGCTCAGTACAATATTACATTCTGGAATAAGAAAATATTGCAACTTTTCTTGAAAAGGTCAAGAGGTACTGTTTATCTTCAGGGCATAATGAATTACATCATATTGCCTCCCTAAGAACTCCAAAAGAACAGAACATGTTTTGACGCATAATGCACAACTCAGTGCTCTGAGACAGTAGGTGGAATAATAAACAAGGCTGCAGTATAATATTTCAGCTTCAAAATTCTATAAAAATACAAACCTATGTGAGAAACCTGGTTAGTGGCTAGTGCTTTTGCTATTAAAAACTATTTGGGACAATTCTAATAAGGGATGACCTATAAATCTCTTCAACCTCTTAATTGCATCCTAAATTAAAGTTTACTTATTTACATTACTGCATGTTAAACTTTATGGCTGCTCAGCAAGGTAATGTAGCAGCTAGAAGTTTCTGGCTTTCAGTTTTATAGTCAGAACACATCTTTTTTTTTTAAGAAAATCACATTCCCTGTTATGTCTGACTGCTTATTTTATGCTGCAAGGATCACACTCTCAATTCACTGTTATTGATCGCTAAATACTGCCCACTGTTCTGAAATGTTTCAAGTTAGGTTTTACAAAGACTGAACAGAGGAGGAAAAAAAATTACATTATGATAACTTACTCTGAAGTCTCAATAATAGAGACCCATGTCTCATCAAGCATCAAGCCCCGTAACTTGTACGTGGAAATTTTAGTGGAAAATCTATGATGACACTTAGCAGGCAAAAAATATTTTGCCCACAGGAAACAATAAAAACACAAGCAAATTTTTAATAACCTTCTCTTTCCACAGAAGTCCACCTATACCCCACAAAATTTATATGAGCAAGATTTAGTAAGAAGTAATATGTGACTTAGTCCTACGCACTCATTTTTGAAAATGAGTGAGAAATTGGACTAGCAAATGAACAAGGGTTGGCAGAAAAAGATCGGAGTTAAACTAGAGACTAGTGGCAACCCAATGCACTTGAAAAAATCTCTAGTGCTCTGCAAACTTCCGCCTGCGGTCATATTTTGCCTGGTGTATTATGAAACTGGCAGCACACAGACGGAGGCTGGCGCAGTAATCTGATGGAGACATGGGTCTCAGCATGCCACTTTTCTGCTCAGAGCTGGGGTGCAGAGCTACTACCTTCTAGACAAGATTGCTGCAACGATCTTTTCCTTACTCTGTTCAGTTCAAATTCAAAACAGTGGTGACAGTGATCCGTTTTTACTTTACCTCTCAATATAGGAAAGGAGAAGCACTCACAGAGCTGGAATTTGTCTCAGGTGGCAGGTGAGAGCTAACAGCACCAGCTCTTGTAATCTGCTCGCTCAACACAAGAATCATGTTTCAATTTATTCTGCCGTAAATCTCGAAACACGCAGTGGTCAGAGGAGCATCAGTAGGCAGGGGGTGCTCTAACACGTACTACAGATCTTTAACAATGTGGAAAATAAAAAGTAAAGAGACAACCTGCAGTCACACCTGGACTAAACATGCAGGACAGGCAGGGAGACCTTTCGCTTCCATTCGGTTCAGAAAAGGGGTGAGAAACAGATAAGAGATGAATACAGAAATCTTCCTATTTGTGGGTACTGGGTCAGTAAGAAAACAATGAAGTATTACTTACTGTATTAATTAAGGGCACTAAGCCTCCATCAGACCTACATACCAAAATGTCACAACACAGCCAAGAGAACAGCTTCAATGGCAGGATCAGGCAAGATCTCCATACTAAAAAGCAGGTATCCGAAATAAAGTAGCCAAAGAGACTGAGCTTGAACCTACATTCTCTTGGAGAAAGAATCACAGCTAGATCAATTTTCCAAAGAATATGCCAAACACCAAAGTTTGTGGAATAAGTCAAGGCTTCATTTTTGGATAAGAACTCTTATATGATCACACACATCTTACATCAGAAAAAGGGGAAAAGGAAGAAAAAAAAAAAAGGAAAATAATTCATTGTAGGAAGTAAATATTAACTGAAGTATAGTAATCTGAATCTTATGGTTATGGGAGCTGGAGACATGATCAAATTGAATAAATAGACAGGGAGTTGGGATCATGGAGTTCTTCAGTAAACAGACAGTTTGGAAAACTATTTGAGTCTGGCCTGTCATATACAGAAATTAAATAACTATTAGAAGAAAGTACAGTGAAAGTGAAAAGATTATTTTGTATTAAAAAAAATCCGAAAACTAATCTTCACAAATTCTTTTGTTTTCTCTTAGATCTCCTCTTTCCTCTGTTTTTTTCCCCCAAGGGAACTGAATAAGCTAAAGCATATGAAATTATTTAAAGTCTCATCAAAGGTATCAAGAGATGTTCATTGGAAAAGAGAATAAAACACATTTTGGTCAGATTTCAGGACAAAGACCACAGCTGCCTGTGTCCAGAACTGCAATGAACAAACCCACACAGAACACTTTTTTCTACTCTAGTTTTCTTTCCAGAGTATTTTTACTTTCTTAAAATTTGTCACAACTGAAGCAAAAGCCAAGAAGGAAAAATTGAAGAGTTATGGGAAGGTTACATTTTTAATAACTCTTTATCAGATTAATGATAAATATTAAGAGCCTTGAATAGGGCTATGCCCAGTTCTGCCAACTGGTTCATAACTGTTATCTGAGTCTTTAAGCAGAGTTGTTCAGAATAATAGTTGTGATATTAAGGAGACTGCTTAATATGCATAAAAAGTTTAAAATTCCTAAGAAATCATATTTTGTGTACAAACTGCTAAAACAATAAACTAAATTCATAACTATAAAGTAGTAAAAATAAAATAATATAACCGTAATTTCCACATATTTAGTCAAATTCTATCATTTGTCCCTTACTATTTAGGAAACTGCATTGAAGTGGATAGCTTTGCCTTCTACACCTTTTAAGATGAAAACCTTGATTTTAAGACTGAAGGAAGTTTTCTACTTTGATTTTCTACATTTTATCTGTCTTTTCTGCATCTTGTTTATCAGGTCCTACTGATTTGTTGTTTTTTTGTTCTTTCAAAATAGAGCCATTTGGCATTCACAAATCTCTCCTTGGATTTTGAGAGCCAAAATCCATAAATTAATTTTAAATATTGAGTTAAAAGTTGTCTCTTCATACTCTTTTTGGATATACCAACACTGGATAGCAGTGCTGATAAATCATAGTAATTCAGACCTGCTTAAAGGACTGTCTGTATTCTCAGTAAGTCAGGTGATCATTCTCTGAGGAGGAACTGAGGATAATCCTGTACTTGTTGGGTGCCTTAGATTTAACATTTGGCCTCTCCAAGCAGTTTTCATCTTTTAAAACTGGTTTTTGGCTTTAAGGAACATTTCTGAAGGGCTTGGGCTAGCTCCAGGCACTTAACCCTGGTTGTGCACTTGCAGTGCACCAAAGGCTGTGGCTGCCAGCTAGGAAGTCGTGACAGTCCTGACGAAGAGATACAACAGCCTGCCACAGCATGGTGAACCCCAACCTGACATTGTACAGCATGGTGAACCCCAGCCCGACATCGTACAGCGTGGTGAACCCCAGCCCGACATCGTACAGCGTGGTGAACCCCAGCCCGACATCGTACAGCGTGGTGAACCCCAGCCCGACATCGTATGGGCGATGCACCCTGCATGTTTTGAACAAACATGGAGAAAGAAGGTACTGTTTGAGGATCTAGAGAAATTTTGTAGGCCAGCTTAGGGAGAGGAATTGAAAAGAGTAACAGAAAAGAAGTGGATTTTATTATCATTATTCAATATTTTCAACCTGTTGTAGGAGGAGATGCAGCAATTAGTGGTCATCTTTGGAAAAGGTGAAGTAAGAAAAAGGCAGTTTCTGTCTTTAGGGATCTTTCACATTTCATTCACATTACAGGGACTGTTGGAAGTTACAGTTAGCCCTTGCAGCACT
>NC_054058.1:79432003-79464503 GCF_017639655.2 Falco naumanni | reverse complement strand
TTTCACTGGTTATGAGATTGCACACCTTTTCATGATACACTTTATCTCAAAGTTGTCTGTGGCTGTTCCTATTATGCTGTGTGCATGACCTTTTAGTAAGCTGAAGAAGATACAGTTATCTTCTTTTCTGACATGCAACATCTATCAATCAACATGTTTTCACGTAATTTATTCAAGGCAAATAGCAGCTCCTAAGGCTAGTGAACCGCAGCACTATCCCAGTGATTTTGATTAAGGAACGATGTGCACAGCTTAGGTGAGAAATGAAAAATGCATACCACTGTTGATAAAGATGTAACTGAAACAGTAAACGGAACTGAAAGACCAAAATGTATATATTTTAAAGTGATTCACAGGAACTGATACAACCTAGTATCATAAATACAGGAGATGTGTAATATTTGATTAACTTCTAACGCTACCATTCAGTTTACTTTTAGTTTTTAAAGCAATGCCTACGTAGTTTTCTTGGCCTAATCTACATTTTTCTCACTGAATCAAGAATGTAAATTAAGACAAAATGATTCTTTTTCAATTTCATGCTGAAGTAGCTCAAGTTAGTGAACGTAATTTCTCCTAACAAGAAAAATTTATCACTGTTCAGCTCACTCAGTTGCCCCTTGTAGTGAGTTGCCGTATGCATTTATGGAAGTGAAAGGATAAAAGGATTGATAAATGTGGCAAAGGAATGGTCCCTTTAACTAATTCAAGCCAAGGCAAGCACAATTAAATGACTCTTACCAAACAAGGAAATGTAAAGATCATTGCATCGTCTATGTAATAATCCTCATCTCTGACTGAACGTGGTTTATTTTTCACTGTGACTGATTATTTACTCTATTCTGAAATAAGTCTTTCCTTCGGAGAACGAAACAAAGTTGCCTTATTTTTATACACTCTCAGTTACTAGATGAAACCGAAGCTATTGTTGACTCCCAAATCTAACTATAATTAAACCAAAGCACTAGTATATAAGTAAGTCATTTTACAGTTATTATATTTTATGTTCTGCAGAAGCTTCCTCACATTTTGGAGATGCAAGTCCAGTTATGGAGGCCTTCTATGCAGCACGGTAAAAATGAGAACAGTCTGCCTTATCGTGGTGAAAAGGCTTCATTTTTCTGTCTTGCATAGGTATCACTAAATTCTAAAATTCTAAATTCTAATTTCAATTCTGGCATGATTTGAGCAGGCCCTATCATTTCTGGTATAAATTATTCACATAAACCACCCAAATTTCATTTATATTTTCCAACAAGACTCCATATAATTCTGTTGTTATTTGTATTGTCAAAATGATGGAGTCATAGACTAGAAATCTATTGTGCTGTTACTGTGCAAATACTGAACTAACTGGCAATCTCTGCCCCTCGGAGGTTACCAGGCAAGGACAAGACAAGTGAAATACATGAATACATGCAGAACAGACAGAGGGGAAATTACAATTGAGACAATGAAGTAACATTGTCAGCATGACAGTCAGTGATCTTTGTATACCATCCCAACCACTGCCTGTATCTAAATATGTCCCTGAAAAAGAAGAATGAGGTCATTATGGATGTACTCAATCAACCCACTGGAACCACCTTATTATGAAAAATTAGAAAAATGGAAAAAATTTACTGAGCTGTTTGAAGAAAAGAGCTCAAAAAAGTTGATGGATAATTAAGTGCATAAACCAAAGGAAGGTTACCTACAGTTTCATTTAAGCAGTGTAACAAACAGGACATTCATCATTAAGGTAGAAATAAAAGGAAATAAGATGCATTCACTACTCACATTTGTTAAATTTCTCTATAAGAAATCAGAAATTTCATTTGCTAAATCTCTCTCTTACATTTAAATCCAACAACATATTCTGTATTCGTTATCTGACATTTCAGATTTTATAATGTCTCTAATTACAACAGCTTTGCATCTTTACCTGCGTCATTCAAACAAATTAGACAAGTCTTCTTGGCATATGTTTGCCAGGTATTACATCAGTTTGGTTCAATATGTGAACACTACTCTGTATCAATTCACTGGATTAATCCAATCTAATCTAAATTGGCTGATCTAATAAAAAAATGTTTAATTAGAATGCAGGAGGAAATTTCTTTCTATTCTTCTATATTGTTTTGGTAAGAAAACTCATCATGTGGTTGACTCCTCAGAAGGAACTCAGAAAGCTCGTATATACAAATATGTATTTCCAGAGAATCTGGGAGCCCTTAGGAGAGTCAAAGGTCCATTACTTTTCCCCTTGGACAAGGAGGAGGGCTTGGACATGCTCTTCTCTCTTCCTTTGACAGCACAGCAATAGCTCCCCCACTTCACTGCCCTTAAGACTGAGTTTGCTCTTCTGCCTTGACATCCTTTATTTGATGAACACAGACATGCTTTCGGAGGTTACTGGTAATTCTTGCCATTGTAAACCCACTATTTTTGTTGTCCCTAAAATAGAGGTTATTTCTGTTACAGAAACATGAATGTCTGAATACCATAAGCCAGTTCACTAGCTACGTGCTAATATATGGGCCTGCAGAACCTGACTCAATGGATAATCTTCAGTCTCTTGCATTTTTGCACTTGTCCAGATGGTTGGTAGTGCAATTGCCCTTTGGCCTCTTAGAAGGTGTCAAAATTAACAAAGGATGGATTTACTAATTAATTACAGTAACGTGTAGATGCCTAAATTAGAAACTCCATTAGAACTGACACCGCACACGTATGGCATAAAAAGATCTGGCAAACACACAGTAGGAAGGAGCAAAAGGCAAGTACAAATGCAAGGGTTTCTGTTCACCCAGGGACTAGTCATTGCTGGGCTCACTGTAGACACCACATGGACATGAACTTCAAAGACAGCAACAGACATAGTGGATTTACACGTTTTTTATGGGGAACTCCTCTCAAGCGTAACGGGGAGCTTGGGAGAAAGCATGAAGGCGGCTGAACAAAAAATGGAGTAATCAGCAGTGGACGCTGGCATGGCTGGCAGAGTGGAAATGAAAGTCACGGTTTTGGTAAAACCGTCCGGCATATGAGACTGTAGGAGAAAGGGAGAATAAGATATGGAAGTACTGGGAACCTGTCAGAAGTCCAAAATCCTCCTTTTACCCCCAGTTCTTTGGGTCTTATTATGGACAAGGAATCACTGTGCAAGAATGAAAAGACTAAGTCGAACTAGAAGTGACAGAATCAGAGAAGAAACACAAGCAGAGATTAAAGATTAAGGGTTCTTTATGTTTTATGGTCTTTTGGAAGCCAGGACAAAACTGTAGACAACGGCAACAGAAAAGGGATGACTGCATTGGATAGCTCTGCAATCTAGGACTAGTGATTAGAATGAGATGGAATAATTAGAAGGAAATATAATAATGCAGGCATGAGAGAAAAGGAGAAATCAGATTTAGGACTGTAATGCTGATTTTCAGAGGTCTTCACCAGTTTCAGCAAAGGTTCCAGTCCTCTACCAGATCTTTCACTGAAATACTCAGCAGGATAAAAGATTCTTCTTAAGGATGGGGGGTGAGGGTAGGGGAGTGAAAATAACTTTAAGACAGTTGACTTCAGAGAGATTTATTTTCCTTGTTATTCTTGTATAGATCTGGGAAAAATTCTTTACTTTTTAGAAATGGTACCACCTACCAACACGGTAGAAACTTTTAGGGTGTGACTACCACTACTTTTACCACATGAATGTTTGAAATCACATTGACACTTTGCTCAGTCGTGAAGGTTTTAAACGTTTTTTTCCTCATTCAGAACCTAAAAATTAGAGCATCACAAAAATTTATGCTTAATCTATTTACTTTTTTTATTGTTTAGGATCACAGCAGTTCACTAGGTGTTCACTACTTTCTAAACACAGTCCAACACCAGCCAAACAGAAAGATACATTGCACGGGTTGTCCCACAGCAGAAAACTACAGAATAATGAAAATCCCACAGCTTTTATCAGACCTTCTAAACCACGACTCACTTTTCATTTTAGAAAGATAAAAGATGACCTCGAGGTGACCTCATTATTGGGCAGAATGGATCTTGGGGAGACCAGGATTCAAGTCCCTGTTAGATGTTCATGTTAGATGTAAACTGAGTAATTATTTGCATAAAATATGGATTACAGCCTAAAAGTATAAAGTTGTGTAGAGGTAGGTGGGAACCAGTATTTTTTGAGAGCAGTTCTGTTTATGTTATAGCTTCTCAGTTTGCATTTCATAAAACGACCTTTCATCTTTTCACCCTCTGCTAGGTGAACTCTCTTGCCAGCCTAGGCAGCTTATCACTGCTGTCAGGAAAGGTGTTAGCAAACAGAGTGCATACCCTACGTACATGCAGTTACAAACAAACAAGCAAATCTTACACTGTTCATTGCCAAGTGGGAACCATATCAACAATTGCAGTCTAAATACAATCAGGCTAGAATTCACATTAAAAAAAATAAATAATAAAGACACCCTTCTTTCCAAAGCAGAGAATACCTTCTGAGCTGACTTTAAGAGGCGCATGAAACTATAAAAACAGCAAGTGTATTTTTTTTCCGTAATTTGTGTTCTAAACCGAGTTTTTCCACAGCAAAATAAACTTAAAGAAAATTACAAAGCTGAAACCAACAGCCACACAGAACAGAAATTTCAAAAATATTTCATCCAGATGCTTGGATTTATCAGTGTTATCAGTATCTCAGTATATATATCAGTGTCTCAAATTTATCAGTGGTTACTGATGTAATACTAGTAAAATACACATGATTTTAGGCCCAAAATGTTTTAAGTGGAGCTTCAAAAATACTAGAAAATAGTACCAGAGGCTGCCATGAAACTGGCATGACAGAAAACATTAACAATCTCAGTCTGCAGGGTGAGATCTGTACAAAGAGGGAAGAGTAGTGTGGATCTGCTAGGACAGGTCTTGGAAGAGTTTGAGAATATGGCGATGGGTCCTCCAAATAATGTCCAGTTAGAAGAATACGTAAAACTCCTTGGAAGTCAACTGACTAGCTAGAAACAAGGTAAGATGACAAGGCCGAAGCTATGGAAGGAGGATGTCTGAAGGAAAAGTGATAATGCCTAAATGTTAAATCTAATTTTTCACAAGGTATAGCTTACCAAAGGAAAGAGAAATACAAAAATAGATCATAAATTGCCCTCCTGCCTCTGGAGGGTTTGCGAGGATTTGGCCACCACAATGAATGTACAGGGAAAAGAACAATTGGAAAAAATGGTCAAAGAAATATAGAGTTATCTAAGAAACTTGTCCTTTGGAAAAAGCTAAAAAACACATACAAAGACATGCAAAAGGAACAAGACTGCAAAAAGACTGGCAAGAGCAGAGTTCCTGAGGTAATATCAAAACTGTCACTGATCATTATCAGGGAAGCTGAGTGTCACTGGTGCTGCAAAGAAGGACGAACTATGAAGAAAGATGTGAGTGCATGAGAGAAGGTGAACCTGAATGGTTATAAAACAAATTAAGAGACTATTATTTAAAAAAAAATAAAAAAAAATACAAACACTGGGGGGAGAGGGGAAATTGCAAGACTGAAAATGCATGGTTAGAGTGCCAACATAACTGTGCGTGCTGATTATCAGCAACAGCCCACCTCACCACCCCAAATCCTAAACAAAAGTTACAGTATTTTACAACCTGTCCTAACAGTTGCATTCAGTTTTAACAGCAAGTGAAATCTAAGGCATCGCTTCCACGTTGCTTTCTGTTCACATGTATAACCATCACCTCTGATAACCTGCACCCTGTTAAAAGCACCAGCACCAAAATGTTCTGATAACCATTACAAGGAGGGGGAAGCAGAAGCAGAAGGGCTGTGGGAAGAAAGCAGGCCCCACAGGCATGTAACCCTGGCTGCTGCTGGGTTAGAAGTGTTTTTGCTTTTCTTGAATAAAATGCAGGTTATGTGGGTGAATATACATTACTTCTTCACCTACTGACTGAAAATGCAGTGGTTTGTTTTTCAGAAACGTTAGTTATAAACTGGTAGGGCTGCTGGCTATGCACGCACATAACTGTTATTTTGATATTTGTATTTTCAATTAAATATAAAAATCAGAGGTCAATGAATTACAACATTCACTAAGAATTTCTGGTTGTCTGATAAATCACAGTTAACGCTTGTTCAGTTATTTATGTTTTAACACTATTTGATGTCCAAAACCTGTTCATCTAGTCCACTAATACATAACCCATTAGCACAGATTTCCCAGATAGTTTAAGAAAACAAATTTCAGCCTACAGAGTGTTTGCTGAATTGGCTTCTCAGATAATTTATTAGACATTTGTGTTTTGTGACTGGTCATTTAAATCATATAATATTGCTTTCACTCCCTGGTTGAAAGCTTGAGGGACTAAAACTTCTTAGCTTAAATAAGAAGCAACAAAGGAGAAAGAGCAAGTACTGTTGTGTGGGCATAAGTAATTCTGTTGAAATAGAAAGTTATCCACTCTGAAATAAAAACACAGCATTGCAACAATAATTGATTTCATTAATTAGAAATGGGAAGAGAATCAAATAATGTTCAGCATTCAAACATTTTTGTTGTAAACTCCAGTGAGAAGACTTTCAGCTACAGAAACCAGCATTAATGCATATACACTATTATTTAATCAAGTTTTGTATACTTCTTAGTATTGATTTTAAAAAGAGTACCTACCTCACATAATTTACAGGCTGAATGCCTGGTGAGCAAGGTATGCAATTTGCTCCCTGATTCTCTGAACCCAGTTTCTAAAACCTGCCAGTCATCATTTAACCAACTAAAATGGGCAGCTGCGTTAGAGAAGTGATTTTTCACACAGAACCTAATGGCACCTGAACAAATATGAATAATATCTGAAAAACCATTTTAGCAGTTAGTAGGGCTTGAAAACGTCTCTGAAATTTATTTGCTTCTGGCTGGCTTGTGATGTTATATCCTATAGACCCTGAGCAGAAGCAGTATGCTACTGCCTTGCCTTGAAGTGACTTCTAAGGAAGATGGTAACCCTTTCTTTGGTGGCTGGAAGAAGGCTACTCCTTGAAAAGAGGATTTTCCTGGTAAACTTGTGCAATGCATAGTTGAGATAAGGATGAGATAGGGACAAAGCCACACAAGCTCTCAGTGTGTTCCCTTCCCTTTAGTAGTATATACAAGGACAGTGGCTCTAATGAAGCAATTTCCTCCCTTGGGCTGCAAGCCATGTGCCTTGCTACCTTGACTAGCCTTATGTAATGCTATTTGAAAAATCACCTGAAATTCCTATATCTTCAGTAACAAGAAAACCTTGAAAAAGGTACAGAAGTGACCAGAGAGAGATAAGGAATAGTTTGAATTCTTCAAAGTCTAAAGAAAAAAAAAAAAAAAAAGAGACATGGGTGAGGGTTAACACTATGTGTGTCATGAAATACTAACTATAGTTACATGGTTTGGCTTTTTTGAAGGTATACAGCTTTTTTAAAACATATTAATCTGCATCTTCCACTAGTGATACGCCATCCTGTCTTTATGCATAGCAGTATTAGAAGTACATCTTAACGCAGTACATGCATTTCAAATGATGACATGCCTAAACTCAATGTAGAGTTAACAAAAAAACATTAGGTCTGTTAAAAGTAAAACCAAAACCCATTCTCTTTTCTCAGCCTCAGACAGAAATTAATGAAGTCATCAGGGTGCTGAAGCAGTCAGCAAATGCAAATGCTACCTTAAGGATTGCTTATACTGCAAACTTCAAATAGAAAGAGGTGGAAATAGGAGCTACCCAATCACTGGCTAACTGGGACCATAGGTGTGAGATTTAGAAACACTATTAATAGGCAACTGTTAGAGACCTGGGATTTTTTTTTTGTTTCCATTTTCAGGAAAAAAAAATATCCCTCCAAGCTTCAATGCTGTGCGCAGTTCTGCAGAAAGACATACAAAAAACATGAGTAATCACAGGTGGTTTGTTGGTTTAGAAAAAAGGTACAGTGTTTATCAGATACATAGTGCAGCTCCTTAAATTTGCGAAGATGACTGTAATTCATTCAGAGTATTAGAAGAATATAATGCCATTTTAAATTAAAAAAATATACACGTCCTAATACAACCAACAGGGTTAAGCAGCAGTAACAACCCGGAGGGACAACAGGCCATAATTTCTAACTCTCTTGACACTGGAGGACTCTTCATTGTTATCTCACTCTTAAACTAATACCATTTTAAACTATTTATGATCATAAAACAAAGTCAGTGATCAATTTTAAATTAAATTACCCATCTACCTACTGAATAGATGAACAGAAATACATTTTCTAGAGGTCAATGGAGTTGAGTTTCATGTTATCAATTCAAAAAAAGATAATATATCCCAGCAATTTTGAAGGCAAGGGTTTCTTTCAGAATCTAAGATGGAGGAAAAAATACTTTTCTCTTAAGAAGTTGTTGGTTTTTTTTTCCTTTTACCACAGCCCCTTTCATGCTGTTTGAAAGATGGAGGAGGGCATAACCAGCATAGAGGCATAAACTATGTTTCCCATGCTACAGGGAAGAAGGTATATAATTTTTTCTGTGAAGTTTTTCTACAGCGTGCAGAAAACCAGAAACTGCTTTTCCAGTTTTCAATGCCAGGTTAGGCAAGAGGAGGGGTGGGTTTATTATCATCTGCATCACAGAAAAGGCTGTCTTCAGCACGAAAAAATGGCTGAACTGTCAGAACTTGGCCAACAATTCAGGAAGGCAAGTTGATAGGTCTCCTTAAAATAGCAGAACTGAAAAAAAAAAAGTAAATGCAAAAGAAAACCTTCAAGGTGAGGTAAAGACAGGGATCCTAACAACTCTGATGGCACAGCAACCATGGCCTTTTCTCTGGTCCCTCAACTGCCATATGAAAAGAAGTGGGCAAGGAGTGACTGAATCCGACAGCAAGGAAACACAGTCTCAGTCATATATATTATTGGCAAAAAGTTGTCTTCTAATTAAACTAAATGTAGTTATGTAGCAGCTGAAAGTGAGCTAATGGCAAAGTGAGGAATCCTCCTAAAAAGAACAAGCTGAAAACATCATAAAAAGTTCCAATAAAGAAAATGCCTTTTAGCATAGCAGTTGTTATAAAAATATATCCAGATAGGGGCTGTCCTGTATGGTAATCTTCACTGACAACAAATAATATTTCAGAGATTTACATCATTTTTTGACTTACCCCAGACAAATCATCTGTGGTGTAAAGAACACTACTGTAATGTGGATGACACTACAGCCACTGAATATTCTCCAGTTATACTGGAGAGTACGCACAGTTGTTTTTTCTATTATTACTGAAACCTCCACAAAGCTAAAATATTCTTGGCGCTTTAGGAAACAAACTCTCTTTTCATGGTACTGCCACAATACCTTGTATAATGGGGATGAAGAACTTGAATAAGTTTTAAGGCCCAGTAATACCAATAGTTACAATAGCACATCACATCCAAGCCATTTTTTAAAAGTACTGCCGCTATCTACATCTGAGGAGGACTGCAAGATCCTACTCCGTTGCATATAAACGGTCAACATCCCCATATCACAGAACATCCCTACCTACTTCTATTATATTTAATTATTTTTTAAAAATGTGCATGGTCCTGAAAGTGTAAATCTGTCCGTGTATGTTTAAGAAAGATACTGAACTTGTATCTCTTCCTCAGAAAGAAGCTGGAATCAGGTAGCATGCATCCTACTAACAGTGGAAGCACGTTAGTTTTCAATAGCTAGTTTAAAGCAACAAATGTATGTAGTTTTCAAGATACTCACTTTTTCTTTTCTTTTTTTTAATATGGTTCTGTAAGGTAGTATCTAAATTCTTATGTATTCTAACTGGCATCACGAAGATCAGGATTATCAATCTTTTCATCAATGTCTACTAAAATATATGCTAACCTCTTTTATTAACAACCCTGTTGCAAAATTGTGGTTGGAAGCATTACAGGGACATATACCTAGAGACTGACAGAGGTTGATAAAAACCAGGCAAAGCCTAGTCTTCTGTCCCAAGAAGAATCAGGCACTAACAAACTAGTTTCTATGTTTTGTGTTATTGAGGTAGTTCTCATGATGGCTGTAATATGATATTTTCTGTCCAAAAAGCTGCAATCACAACCCACCCAATGGCAACCACAACGCTCACTGTATTTCAGTTCAAAAATCACTGTTAACTTGTGCTTTCTGATCTTTATTCATGTTTAAATACTCTAATATCAGCAGAAAAGGCAACTCTACTGTAAAGTATGTTTCAATGTCAAATAAAGTACCTCTTTGAATGACCTATAAGCGAAAAATCAAAGTGTTCTGAAATAAAATCGTTTAGTATTAGAGGAAATGATGTTGTACTGTAAGATCCTCCATAGCGTCTTATACTAGTATTTCTGTTCTTTATACTGTCTAAAAAGTGTATTTGATTAAATTAGGTCAGAATATTTGCTTTCACATGGACTTTTCTTCTTGTATTTGACTAGAGTTAATTAGGAAAATGTTAAAAGTTGATACCCATTTTTCATAAAATAAAAGGTATCTATTCAAAATCAGTACTTTATAACCGAAGTTCTCTAATGTTTCTAGTTATACCTGCTGCAAGGCTACTGAAAAATTGTATATAATTTTCACAATAATCAGCATTTTTTATTTACAACATAAAATATTTTCCAGTATTTTTTATATATTAATGGGAATTCCTGTTATCCAAAATATATTCTAGTAGGCACAAAAGACTATTTTCTGTGATGGATACTGGTTAATGATGACAGCCTTAACACTTTGCCAAGTGCAATTTGCAACTCGATTTCTTAAGCAAAAATAATACCCAAAGATGAAGCCACTTTGAGTAGTTTTTACATTAAATCATTTTATTTCCAAAAAGTACAAATGGAACTATGTTTTATTGTTATGACTCTGAAAGAAATATATTTTTAGGTCTCCTTATTCTTGCAATGATTGCTACCCCATCGTACAGCAATTGTTTTAAAGATATATCAAGAAAAGTATGGGCAGTTTCTGGCTGGCTATTTAAACTGCAGGCTTTACATCCAAGACATTACTGCTGATCGATTTACCTTTTGATTAGAATTCAAAAAACGTGTGGGAACAATATTTTAAAACCTGCACTTTTGAAATCTCATTGAACTAATGAGGCAGATCAAGGGACCGCTGCTATATTCCTAATGCTTTCCGTTTCTTGATCCTCTTCAAGAGCTTATTTTTAAAAAAGAGTTCTGTATTTTTTGTTCAGTCATAATCAAATAGGAAATCAATGAACAGTCATGCCCTGGGCTGCTCTAATTTGGATAGCTGGTCTGAAATGATGCTGTTTTTCTTTACATATGAAGCAAAAATCCTCCTAAAATAAAGGATGCTGTTGATTCAAGAGGAGATGAACATCTACCCTGCTTGTTTGATGGTGACCTAAACATCCTGACCTACATTTGCCCCTGATTTCTTACTTCAGTGGGTGTTTTGGGTTCGAAGATGATGCAAGAAAAGGCTCTGAATTTCCACTTGTGTCATACCACTGATACTGACTTTTGCACCGGGCTATTAGCAACCATCACTACTTATTATTGCTTGACCCTGCAAAGTGCTGCAGCTCCTTTGGAGAATAATGGTGAAGAAGAATATTTAGAGATCATAATTAATGCCATCATACTAAAATATTTAAACATTAATGACTAATTACATCAAACCAGGCTCTGAAGCACCTTTCAAAAATAGTTCAGCTTCAGTTACTAAAAACATTAGGCATCTTGACAAGATTTTTAACAATACTTCCCATGCAAAAAATCAGTTTTCAACCGTAATTCATGGGGGATATTTTATATAAAATTGTTTTCCAGTAACAGGCCTAAAGAAAGAACCTGTAGGTCAAACAAGATCTTACAGGCATAGATATAAGAAAGTTTACTTATTTTAAAAATGCACTTCTTGGAATACTGCTGTATCTGTTAGTATGAGAAATAAAGAACTGATTGATACTTTTCTTACATGTTAGCTTATGTTTGTGGTTAGATTTAGACATGTTTGTGTCCGATCGTAAATTTAGTACTTTTAACAAGAGTTTTCCAACAAGAGAGCTACACAAGACCAAGCTGCTTACAAAGGTTTATGGGTAAAGAAGCACAAGCTAACATTTTGAGATACACTTTGCCCTGTGGCTAGAAGAGACAAGTATGGATCCTGAAACACAAAGGACTATTTACCTATTAGGCAACAGCTGATCAGCAAGGAAGCATATGATGAATCATAGCGCTGATTGGGCTAACCTCATGTATATGTTACGCTACTCCCTTGATGGACAGATGATGGTTACTGATGAGGTTTTATGGATCTAATCTAAACCCCTAATGAAGTATCAAACTGAACATGTGCATCATAATGTTCATTAATACCACACAGGAAACAATTCAAGTGGTTGCCAGTCATTTGTGATACTGCTACCAAAGTCACACCAAAATCAACAGATCCATAATGGTGAAAGGAAGAGAAAGATCCTAAAGCTATTATGGGCAAGGAAGCTAAAACATACATTCTTTTCTTTCTTTTCTCAATCTTTTCATTGAGTCGGTGTACCATTTCCAATGGTTTTAATGAGGGCTCAGTCACAGACTGCCTTTAACTCCAGCCATTTTCCCAAATGAAGCTGAATAAATCTGTTACCACAGCAATGAAGACTGGTTGTCTGCTGTGTTCATGACGTATGTTGGAGGCACCCTGTTTTGCCCAAATATTGAAAAAGCTGTGAAAAGGCTGTTAGCACAATTATTCTGAACATGGATTCCAAGAGGGAAAAGCATGACAACTCCCATGACGATCACTGGTGATTACAGTAAGAAATATACACTTGGCAGTCTGCCACAAATCGGTAATTGTTTATGTGAGTATCTTTGATTTATAGAAAACAAGAGAACCATCTTTGTCTAGTTTTTATATCAGTTGCTATGGAGGCTCATCTGCTAGTAGTGAGAACACAGGGTGAAATTAAGACCTCACTGAAGTCTAGGGCAAAAATCTAAAGGTAATGAAATGAGGATTTTGTATACAGTCTTGTGGTTGTTTAAGATTTGGTTTTGTTGTTTCATGTTTCATTTTTGGTGTAGTTTTTTTGTGGGGTTTTGGGGTTTGGTTTTGTTTCTGTGTCTGAGATGAGTTACTCAGATTGATTATAGCAACTTAATTAATTTTCTAATACTTTGTTTACCTCTTATCTCTCTCCCCATTCACTTACCTGCTCTGTTTGCAAGTTTTGTTAGCTCTAAGAATCCAAACTGCATGAATGCATGCATCTGGAGCTGGATAAAGTTACAGGGCATTTGATAAATTTATGAGATTTCCTTTTAAAACATTATTGAACTCCACAACCAAGGACCAATTCTTTAGTTCTGTATTCATACAGCAAAGTATAGAGACTGTATATGGCTTAAATAGCATTTATAAAATCTGTTAAGCTATTAGTTCATACAATATTGAGATCTTACATTTTAGCATAATCTCAAAATATAAAACAGCTGACACATTTCTGTAAAGATATTACGCAAAATTAAATATTTAATTTCACATAATATCTTCAGAACACTTCAATATTTAATAACTATTCAGTTGGAAGGTTCTCCTTGTATTGGTAATGGCAATGTAAAAACCAGATCAAAGATCCCCTCACATAAACTCGGATGCCATAATCATAAACACAGAAGTTATAATTCACATAATAACTGAGTCTGTTTTGAAGTACATATTAAAATTAGTTAGATTTATAAAAGTCCTTCTTGACCACCCAAGGTTTTCTAGAGCTGCATGTTTAACGTAAAACAGCATACTAAAAATGTCACCTAAGGCAGCCTCAGTCCCTTCTTCCTGAGAACTTGGTTGGAACCCAAGTGAAACAATTGTAAACTGAGATTAAATTATATTCTGTGTATCTCACAATCATAAAGTCTTATGATTTCTTTAGCTACATTATACAGCCATAACAAGGCAGAAATAAAGTAGTCTTGCTACGAAATTCCTTGCTTCTGTGTGTACATCAGACTTAGAATATAATGGGACAGCAGTTTTCTTAGGATTAATACACTGCATTTGTCTTACTTAAGTACTTGAGTAGAACCTTCTTATAATCATCTGGTTCGTGATCTTTAATTAATAAGTGCCACTTTGTACATTTTCTTCTCTACATCCAATGCTACTAGCAATACCATGTGATTTATCTGGACAATGCCAACTATTTAACATAAATGAAGAAAAGAATACTGAAATTCCCAAAGAATTACTCTCACTTAGGCTAACAAATTTACAACTGATATACACAGGTATTTAACACTCAAACAGGTGGTAGAAACCATAAATATGAAGAAATTAATCTGTTTGTGGCTATCTCACAGATAGGTAGATTTAAAATAGCTATTTTAAAAGATAGATTATTCAATTTTTCAACTGTATAAACAAAGAACTACAGAATATTTATTTACATACATAATAAAGCACTTAAGTAAAATATGCTTAGTTAAAGAGAAAAATGCAACAAGTTCTGTCATTCAGCACAGTAGCCAAGCGCTACAAGGCTACCCTCACCATATGAAATTGTTTTTATTGTACCACTGTATTTAGGGTACTAATGGGACAAGTTTGAAGTTGCCTTTCTTGCAGGGCATTTGCAACAGGTTCTTAATAGGAGTGCTTTTTACATAAGATTTTTACTCCACTTATTTGTATTTATTTTTAAAAGATCACAATGGGGTCTGCATCATAGGCATTTGCTATTACTACCTTCTTACCCACTGCCAAGAGAGATTCCTTAGTAAACATGTAGCTTAATGTTTCTAGCTACTGCTTGGGAACTGCTACAGATCAACAAATTGAATCAAGTCAACCCTGTACCTCTGTACAAGTCACAAAAATACTAAAGGGCTCAGCACACAGACTTCTGAAAATGAGAAATATCTGGACAGAAAAACTATGAAGTCAAGTTTAACTTTGTATTTTTACTTCTCTGGAAGACTGTGCTTGAGAATCATGACAGGATTTTAATTATGGATTTTTAACAAGTCTGCTTTTCACGAAAGAAATTAGAAGACATCTATTCAGGAAGTTATAGTGATGGTCAGGTCACACTCAGTAAAAATATCATTTACTATAGTCTGGGATATATACACATGCAATTATTTTTTTTTACAAATACACATCTGAGAGAGTTTCTTGGCATGATTTTTTTTCTCTGAAGAGCTTATTTACTTTAGCTTTACTATGATACACTCATGGAATATGAACACACCTAGCACTGATGTTTTCAAGATTTAAGCTGTAGGTGTGTTAATCAAATTCAGATAAGCACAAGCCAGGAATCACACCTGGACCTGGGCAAAGAAAAACTATGTCGCTGTATCTCAGGTTGACGTGCTGGTTAAGTTTTGTTCTCAGTGAGAGGCAGACTGAGCTACAAATTAAGTTGACTTCTTAAATCTAATCCCAGCTCCACCCTAAAGTGCTTTTGTAAAAAGGGATATGTATTTTAATAAAATAAATTATCATGCATAAGGTAATAACTTCTTTATCAATAAAACAAACTTGTTTCCAGTCCTGCCTATCAACAAGCCACAGGAAAAGAATATAATTAGCCATGTGAGTTTCTGTATCATTTTTGATTTACCATTATCCCCAAAAAAGTTCTCCTTTTATGTAGGAATTGTGGGCAGTTAATAAAGGGGAACCTGAAACTGATTGCCAAGTATGGATCATGTTTCAATGCCAAAGAAAAAATAAACAGTGCTACTTGGTTTTCCTTAGTGAAATTTTCCTGGGATCCTGTACTGCAGTTTCGCTTAAGTGAGGAGAATCACTTTGCCTGAATATAACAGCTCAGCAATGAATCATCGTTGTCTTGCTTTAACTAAAAACCAATACCATCAAGCCCTTTCACCTTTCTGCAAATGCATCTAGGACACCTTTTTCAAACTTAGGTGCCTAAACCCAAGACACCCAAATAAGGGACTGTTAAAGAGTGCTGAGCAGATACAAAGCCATCTAAAATCAATGGTCTGTATTCATCCCTGAATACAATTGATTCACATCACCCAAGCAGCAAAAATGAAGCATAAATCTTTCCTACTGAAATAGCCACAGATTGCCCCAACAAAATAAAACCTCTGGTAATACAGAACTGGATGCCACGAAGAGAAGGTTGAGCAGATACTTACCTGATCAACAATCAAGAAGGTGTGGGACCATGCAAATGAACACAGCGCTATAAAAATATTACGCTGCTGACTTGTTGGAAATTACTTTTTTCTCTTTGACTCTTTTTCTCCTGCAGCTTTGTTTCTTTGAATCACAATGCAATGCTAACTATTTGTTTTGCAACGCCTAAGGGAATGTATGTATTGGCTGTAGCAACTAGACTGTACTGAATTTTTTTTAGGGGATATTACACAGCTATTAAAAAATCCTCCAATTCTGCTAATGAGGAGAAATGTTCCATTTTACTTTGAAAGGAAATCTCTAACACAAAATGTTCCAGTATTCATATTGAGTGAGAGTGGCACTAAGGAGGACTGTAAAATATGACAATCTTACTTATTTTTTTTTAGACATAATATTAAAAAAGTATGAAGTCATCTTTCTAAGTATTTTAAGATAACTTTAATCTAAAAATAAATTGGGTGCTGTTCTCACGCTGAGGTATTTTTTCTAAAATTGGGCAACATGCTTCTTTTCAACTTTGTCACTGGCTGCTTGAGTCACTGACTCGAGTGAGACACCCATATTCATTTGTGAATGAAAAACATCAGTAAAATAACAATCAGTCCTGCCAAACTGAGTAGTCTTCTTAAGAAAATTTGGGAATATTTATCCATGAAAAAATGATTAGTTTAGAGCATGATAAAATTAGAACACTCCTTACTTAAACTGGGGGGAGAAGGGAGACGAGGGAGAAGGGAGACAAAAGGGTATTAGTTCTTCTTTTTTTTTTTTTTTTTTTTAAGATATATTATTAGATTTTCTGCCAGTTTTGCGGTTTTTAAGGCACTTCAGTTACACTAGACTAGACCTACCTGCCCGGTCTTTCTCTTCTCACATAAGGCACTTAAGGGAAATTGGTTCATCACTGTTTTACAACCCATCAGAAAATTACTACTAAAAAAATAAACACTCGAGTATATTGAGTGTCATGATTTTAAAATCTTGATTCAACACACATGTTCAACTTCCACAGTATACTAGTTAATATTCAGAATAAATAGGTTTGTAAACAGTAAGTCTCCTACTTTCTATAAAATGGAGGAACACATCATGAAAGCTGTAAACTAATAAATGAATACAAAAGTCACTGAAAACTGTTACAGCACAACTGGGACAGGAACCAAAACCTACTTGTATCTCACTAATGGCCCAACAAGCTTTTAAGAAAGCTGCACACTCTTCTGTCTTATGTTTATGACCTAGGATGCTGTCCTCAGAAGTAATGAACACTTTATATTCCAGGGAAACTTGGGGTTTGAGAGCTTTCAATAATTTCAAAGAGAAATTTTACCTAATGCACTTCTTCAGGCTTTTATTTGTCTACCTTAAATTATTTCAGCTTCCTATTCTACCCCACCCTATGCTGTCAAGAAGCTCTACATCCAAAAATTGAGAAAAGAAATCTCAAGTACTTCTTTCTTACTTCAGCTACATGCCAAAGCATGTAAAAAAAGCTCCATTGTAATTCTGTAAACCTTTATTCATTCACGGAAAACATGCAGCTACTAGAGTGAACCAAGGCTATGAACCCGTTTCCAGGCCAAACTTCACTATTTATAAAAAAAAATTATGAAAAAACATTTCCAGGATGTGGAAAAATACAAGAACTTTGGCCTTAACCATTTAAAGTCATTGACATTAGAAGCTATGTGCAGACTGTCAGGCTGACGGACCATAGTCTGAAGGTTGGAGTACAAAATTAGTACAATTCCACCAATCTAGTATCATAGCAGATGATGTCAGAGGAAAGTTTTCAGAATGACTGAAGCTAGAATATGTATTTATGTATTTACTAGATTTGCAGTTGTTGGTCATTAGTTGTTCAGTACCATACTGTCACATTTAGTCACTCACAGATGGGGAAAATGTTATAATTTCCAAGATAAACTCCAATTCTGCCTTCTGCAAGCTCTTTTTCCTCCTGTTTCTGCTTATCCCTTTCTGGCTCTGTGTATTCTTTTGGCCTTCCTTCTGTATTGCGTTGCCTTTAACAACTCCCACAATCAGTCCTTATGGATTGTTTATTTTCTACCTTTTGCAACACAGGTTCTGATATTCTGCTGTTTAAAAACAGTTAAAGCTTAAAAAAAAAAAAAAAAAAAAAAAAAAAAAAGCAAATATAATTTCTGTGTCAGGTCTCTCCTTTTCCTGTTGTAACTACCAGAATGGTGATCACATATTCAATGTTTGCAAAGATACTACACTTGAATTTCAGAATCAGCCTATTTCCAAATTGTTCATCCTCACAAAACACAAAGCTAAACCTCTCATTTTCATTCCAATCCCACCCTAGCTATAACAGCTAGACTTCTAGTTTTACCCCTAAAGATCACCATACATAAAAATGCATCAAAATAACAATTTTCAGCAGACTGTTAGAAATAGACTGTTTAACCAGGAATAGAAGTTCATAACATCTCTATTTCGCTGCTATGATCTTGACATCTAATGTTTTGTGCATTCTGGGGAATACCATAAAATGAGATAACAGTGAGGAACAGGCTTTATACAGCAATCATAAATGGAGTGGAATTCCTAAACTGTTCATTCCCAGATATCGTTTTCCATTTTTCCTTTTTGTATTTGTTATTAGTCTTTGTTGCTTCAACTACTGAAAGCAGAGCTATCAGTGAATTGTGGACTGAAAGCATAATAATGAGTTGGTTTTTTTTTAAATAATGTTTGTAAAGTTTCTTATGGATATAGGTTCCTCTATACTTCTTTATTCTCAATAACCTTTCCTCCATTCTTTCTGTATTTGCTGCCTCTATATTCTCTGTAACTATTATCTCATTTCTTCCATACCTTCCTCTTGTTCCTCCTGTAACACAGTAGCTGATCCTGCCTCCGCAGTGTTCTACCATCCTCATACAAAATTACTGCTTTTTTAAAGAATTTTAAACAAAAACTCTATCTTTTGCCTAAGTCTTCAGCCTTGGTAACCACCATAATAGTCCATCCTTGAATCCTCCTGTCTCCTCCATTCCCTTCTCTCAATTCAATAAAGACTAGCAGGACAATTATTTTTAATTATCAACCACCTACACATGTAAGCACGCTGCAGAAGCACACCCAGAAGCAAAAGGAAATTAGGAACATTATTTTAAAAAGCAAAATACCATTTCCTACCAATTTGCAATGTAAATCTTGCAGAACTGTCCTGCATCAAAGCCCGCATGATGCAAGTAGTACTGCTCTTCATCCTGATCCAGGGTCCATCCTGCTTCTGCCAAAGACGGAAAGAGCCCCATTCCTCATCTCACTTCACTTTTAAAAAGCCTGCGCTCCCTGAATCTCCCAGTCTTCCCATGTGTGGTGCTGGGGCACGGAAGAGCTGAGTGAGCACTTCCTCCTCCTCCCAGGGCACTTTAGGAACAATTGACTGGCTCCCATTTTTATAATCCAGCTTTTCTAAATCCCTAATTAGAGACCCTACTTTGATGTGGGTATCTCAAAGCTGGTTTATAACTTATCTTTGTAATTTTGTCACTAACCTGCCTTCTCCACACCTACCCAAACCAATGGCACAAAAATGGAAAATAAACCATTTCTAGCAGGATCACCACATTGTACAACTACTTCATGAGGTCCTGGGCCAAACCGCTTTGGAGATTGGTGTGTTGAAAAAAGACACAGTTTCAAACCCGAACTTTATATAAATGTTCAAAGTCTTCACCGCTAGTGTTTTTGAGTTTTTCTGCTAAAGATTATGTAGTGTGTTATGTAACTTGCCTGAAAATACGTGCGCAGGGAGGTATATGCCCAAGCTTTGATGTGCCCAAAGACAAAGTGCAGCTGTGAGAATTTGTAATTCAGCTCTCAGAGCTCAAGGACAGCCTCTGTAACCCATCTCATACAAAACTGCCTTAGAATACCAACTGACGACTTTAAGTACCCCTAAGCAAGTTTTCAAACCATTCCAGTTTTGTTTTCTCTCTCTCTCTGTAAACATCTTATTTGGTATATACTGCATTTGTTTTCTTATCCATTGTAATTCTCATGGCCAGTGAAGAAAATACACAGAAAATACTGAAGGACAGCTTAGTGAAATGCATCGCTTCATATTCAGGGCATCAGAACTCTCTCTAAAGAGCATTAAAAAAAAAAAAAAGTCAAAAAATTGTTTTCATTATGAGAATAATATTTATAAAATTCAATCAAAAAACACATATGTTCTTGTAGGCCGTATATCCTTTGTGTGCTTTATAGCATCCCAGAGAGTTCAGAACATGCAATTGTTAAGAGAGAAGACATACACAATACCAAAGTATTCTCATAGCTTCCTTTACCATGTAAAGCTGTTCCCAAATAGATCATTTTACTGATGTGCATTACAGCAAGCATCTTTCATTGGAAACACTTCAAACAAGGAAAATTCCACAAGAGAGAAGGCTACTGCCTAATACATTGCAGCGATATGACCTCTTGACCGCAAGTTTTTTGTATGTGTATCACAAAAGGCTCTTGACACCTGTCATTTTCAGAGATTAATAAAAACATTTTTTTACAAAAACCCTACAATAGTGTTTGAGCCGAAACAGGTGAAATCAGATGCAGTGTAGTGCAGCACAGCTATTAATTTTAGCCCCTTTCCCCCTATCTGTTTTAATTTTGGCTCATTATTACAAATCCTTACAGATAGCAGAGCTATTTTATTAAAATTCACCTCTTTTTTGAGTGGCTTCAGAGCAGAAATGCTACCCCAATTTTAATTTTATGAAAAACTCTTCCATAAATTTGATGTGCACAGCTAGCTAAAACTGCCTTTTAATTGATTTCTATGACTTCCATAAGATGCGAACGTAGGTACTGGAAGGCATCAGTAGTGGAAGGATTTCCTAGTATTTATGTAAGACTGTATAATACCTGTAAAATCAAAATATATAATAAACATATTTTCTACCAATCCATAATTATTTAAATATTTGAAACATGAAGGGTCTTCTTTGAATTTTCAGTACTGTAACCTTTTTTGATGTTGTTTAGGCCTCATATTGAACAGGGACAAAATTTTACCCACAACATATAAAAGATCAGTATTTTGGTACGAATCAGCATGATAACATATTCCTTTCTACACTGTCATTACAACCCAAATTTTACCACCTCAGGTCTGTTGCTTGCAGTGTTTTGTGTCTATGAATGATTCCAACTGAGCACCTGACGGCTCCTGACGGCTCCTCCACACAGGAAGGAAGGGGGACAACCAACCCATACGGCTCTATCCCACCTCAGTCCTGAGAGGATTCTACATCCAAATTACTACAGGTTGTTCAAATTTTGAGGGATCATACATCTGAGGAGCATTACTGTGTCACGGCTGCACAACATGAAGTTTCACATCGATGTGCACAACTCCTGTAACAATGTTCACAGCTTCTAGCACAGAGGCATTAACCTCATGCAGGCAAAGAACCACGGCAATAAAGTGTACAGTGCTAAAGAATGGTAATTTAAAAAATATACTTAATTCACTGTCACATATATACTGTGACTGGAAATACTTTTACAAGTATATCACAGTAGATGTGTTTGGGCAAATTAGCATAACGTCTATTTCTTAATAAACTCAGTATATTTTTATCAGAAAAAGAAGTTGTCACTGGGAGGGTGCAGGCAATAGTGCAAGCCTGCAATAACAAAAAAGCACTTCGGAAAATGTGATCCAGGCCACACATCACCCCTTTCTCTTTCCACTGCCCTATATCCTTCCCCTCCTCCCAGTCTGCTGCTCACCGTCCAAACCCACCCCAACCTCTTGCCCTGGCTGGCTTCTTCCATCTCATAGCTGCTTCCCTCCAAGACCTTCTGCCCTTGCCCAACTCCTCTAGCTCTGCTTCCCCTATGGTCACCCCCCACTAACCCACCACCCAGCAACTGCTCCCCTCACCTTGTAACTTCTCAGACCCCTTACAGCTGCTGAGGGTATGGACAAGAGGTGCTGCCACCCCACAGCCCTGCCCTGTAGCTGAGCGAGTGCAGCGAGACGTGCTGGTGGGACATGCCAGGACAACTCGCTGCCCCTCACCTTCCACATGCTTAGTAGCTGGAGGGACTATCACCACAAGGGGATCCTTGCCTGAGTCACGTGCTTATCTCCTACTTCAGGTTGACCCCTCTTTCTGCAAAAAAGAAATCACTTGAGGTATGTTGTTTCTGCAACCAACTGGAAGAGCACAACACACTTCATCTTCCCGGCTGCGCGCAAGACCATGGAAGTCTACCTCCCTCCGAGGGCTAGGGAGTGAGCCTGGGGGAGCTGGCTCTTCAAGGTGCCTGTGGCCTTCACAAATATCTCCCTAAAACTTGCCTTTAAAAATACATTAAACCTCACTTTTCATGTTTAATGACCTGCACACCAGACAAACCTCAGAAACAATACCTGTCATCTATCAGGCCAAAGTAACACAGCAAATCTAAAGGGAGCTTTTCAATTCCACCATGAGATAAACTGAATCACGTTTCTGATGATGAGTTGAAGCAGCTCTCAGACCAGTCTGTTACCTGTTCAACTCACTCTGTTGGGTTTTTCTTTTTAAATCCCTAAACAAATACTTAGGCTATCGCACACACTGAAGAATGTGGAAGGGAGAGTCAACTCTCGTTTATCATAATATATTTGTGTCAGGTAAAAGTAATGTACTTTTAAAGATTGTGATACATTTATAAAAAGTAGCGGGGGTGGGGGAGGAAGCTCCAAGAGGCTTGTTCTGGTCCCTTGGCTATGCATTTTATGTTTTTCTCTTATTCAGCCATTTAACAGGATGGATTGATTTAAATCAAATTGTTTAAATCACCAGTTTTAATGACAATTTAAACCAGCATGCAGGAACTCTTGATTTAAAGAGTAGATTTTTAATCTTGTTTTGTATTTGCCTAAGCAGAAGTTCTTTGTCACTGATTCATTGAACCATTAGGCTATGCTGCTGCTCAATAAAACATGAGCTCTTACATTAAATTAGTTGTTTCTTTTTGCTATTATGAAATGCACATTTAAATTCTTTTTTTTTTTTTTTGCATTTGAGTTGGATATATTTTCTTATTTAGAAAATAATATTGCTTTATTTTTCATCTTGCTACACTGCATTGAGATGGAAATTAGAATTCGATTTAAAATAGTATTTTAAAAGTATTCTGTATTTATTAGATTATTAAATTATCTAAAGTTTAGTCATTTATTATACAAGGACTATTTTACTCTAGTGAGTGAACCAGTCAAAAATTTCTGGTAACCAGAGGTATATTTTCAAAAGCGGCCAAGGATACATACAGAACACATGAAGAAACACCCTCCTACAGTTTCTAGAATGAGTTAGGTGCTTGACTGCCACGGAAATAATCTGGAAAAGGAAAACAAGTTAGATTGTCCTATTAGCTACCACTGGATTTTTCACCCTTGAATTAGCATGTCCACTGAGGGACAACAGAAATATTTCCCGTGCAGCAGAAACATATTTCTGGAGCAAAAAACGGGTAAGTACTAGAATTCACTCAAATTAAAAACATTTTAATGGTAGACACTGAAAGGGATGACATGGCAACATTTTACAAAGACTGACTAGACTCAGAAATTTAGCACGTCTTCCTTTGATTCTGACAGCAATTAAAAAAGTGGAAGCCTTCGTTTCATTGGAATTTGAAGAGAATTCACTGACGCAACAGGTCTGGTTTATCTGTTTGAATTCTTCTAACAGGCTGCAACAGTTCTAGACTATGTAAGTATTTTCATACTTTAAATGTTAAATTTATGCTGGGCTATTTTGAAAAAGAAATCCACTCCAATGTAAGTAACTTAAACTGGAATTTTAAAGGTATACATTTTTCCCTTAATACTACTTTGGATCCAACTCATCTTGAAGTCTGGATATTAAGGCCTAAAAAATATTGAAGGCTGTATCTTTAAAGAATGCTGTGACATTGAGTGGTGATGTTTTAACTCATTCTACTATGTTGTAACAGAAAAAAACGTACATGGTGCAATACTTTACAAACTTTACCAATGAGTTTACTTATTTACTGCTAAGTCCTGCAGACCTTAAATAAATTATTTGTATAATTAAGGATGAAAGGATGAGGGTAGAAAATTGAAAGACATTAACTGTACTGCTTGGAAATTTGGAGTAACAGTGCTATATGTTAAACATAACATTTGTCTTAAGTATGAACTTGTACCTTTTATGACTGTAAAATAGGATCCTTAAATTATACATTTCAGAAATACACAGGCTTTTATTCCATTACTCCTGTTAAGTTATTACCTTTGTATCAGTTAAGCTCTTTAAGTATATGCTTATTTTTAGCAATGCGTTACACATTCTGTATAAACACAGCAGATAAGCATGTGCTTATGTCCTCTTCAATTAAGAAGGCTTGCTCCCTAAAGCACTTTCAATGTAAATTTATTGTGTTAAATTTATGTTATTCTTGTTCCTACTGTTATGCATCTCCTACTGTTTCTACGGCATGGCAGTCCCAAATGAGTTATAATATTTAGTGTTAGCTGACATCAGCTGCCCAACTCTAATCTTAGAGATTACTGGCCAAACGCAAAACAAATCCATAGTGTCAAGGTATTTATCTTAAATATATTTTTACTTTTATTTTCCTCAATGTTACTCCGTAATTGGACTCTTAAAAAAATGGACGATGCAATCTGTACCATAGAGCTCAAATAACACACAGATTAAAATTCTGCATATACTTATCTGGACCTGATTTATTTGGCTTTATTTATTTTGCATTTCTCAGAGTTCTACCACAACAGAAATCACACAGAATATGCTCCCTAATCTATATTTTATGCTGTTAGTGTTGACTGACTTGGATTTTAAAAGTAAGAGTTTAAGCTAGGCACTACGACTAAACTTGAGCAAGAACAATTCTGTTCTTAGCTATATGCTCACTTAGCATAGCATAGAACAGTTTGGTTGGAAAGGACCTTAAAGATCACCTAGTTCCAGCCCCTCTGCCATGGGCCATGGGGAGGGACACCTTTCACTAGACCAGGTTGCTGAAAGCCTCATCCAGCCTGGCCTTGAACATTTACAAGGAGGGGGCATCCACAGATTCTCTGGACAACCAGTTCCAGTGTCCCACCACCCTCATAGTGAAAAATTTCTTCCTAATATCTGATCTGAATCTGCTCTCTTCCAGTTTCAAGACATTCCCCCTTGTCCTAGTACCACATGCCCTTGTAAAAACTCCCTCTCCAGCTTTCCTGCAGGCCCCCTTTAGATGCTCAAAGACTGTTCTATGGTCTCCCCGGAGCCTCCTCTTCTCTATACTGAACAACCCCAACACTCTCAGCCTGTCTTCAGAGGGGAGATGCTCCAACCCTCTGATCACCTTTGTGGCCCTCCTCTGAACTTGTTCCAACAGGTCCATGTCTGTCTTATGTTGAGGGTCCCAGAGCTGAATGCGGTAGTCCACGTGGGGTCTCACCAGAGTGGAACAGATGGGGGGAACTACCTTCCTTCACCTGCTGGTCGTGCTTCTTTTGATGCAGCCCAGGATACAGTTGGCTTCCTGGGCTGCAAGTGCACATTGACAAGTCATGTTGAGCTTTTCATCAACCAACACCCCCAAGTCCTTCTCCTCAGGGCTGCTCTCAATCTGTTCTCTGCCCAGTCTGTATTGAAACTGGGGGTTGCCCCAACCCATGTGCAGGACCTTGCACTTGGCCTTGTTGAATTTCATGATGTTCTCTCAGGCTCACCTCTCAAGCTTGCCAAGGTCCCTCTGGATAGTATCCATCCCTTCCCTCCAGCAAGTGAACCACACCACACAGCTTGGTGCTGCTGGCAAACTCGCCGAGGGTGCACTTGCTCTTTTGTTTCACTGAGAGTAGTAGGGAAGGCAGGCATGTTAGCACAGCATTTTTTTTTCAGAGAATTCAGTAAGCACAATACCTATACCACACGAAAAACCAAGGTGCTTTCTCCTTGTGTGAAGAGCCCAGCAGCTGCAATGGGCAAGGGCAGGTGCTGGTGGTCAGAAGTGGCCAAAAGAAAAGGACAAGTGTCAACGGGCATCAAGGCTGTGAACTGGGAAGCTGGGGCTATAAGAATGGTGTGTGGTGTGTTTGAGAGGGAGGGAAAGATGGGGGCTGTAAACAGGTGGGGAGATTCATTTGAGAAGGAATGTCAAGTAATGTGGGACAAAGCCAAGAAATTAAATGGAAGATGGAGCATCATCTGCAGGAAGGACTGCCTTGGATGCATCGCAGGCAACAAAGACTGCTGTGCTTACAACAACGGTGGATGTTCCTAACCCAAGTTTCTTCTGTCCCAGGGGCTCCAAAGCTTCTTAACCTTCAGTTCCCACCCCATAATTCATCCTCTTTCTCTGGTCTCTGCTTACTTGACACCCCAGTACAATTCATAGCCCCTCGTCCTTTCCAAGAAGACACTCTGCCTCCTCTTTCGCTTTTGAATACAGGAACCCTATTCTTTCTCTAGAGATCAATTATAGAAAATAATCTAAGATTTTTAACTTTCACAATGCTTTTACCCACTAAAACCTACTTAATAAACATTAATATTTATTTCTATTGAAAACCATAAGGAAGTCTTACAAAGCTGCACTTCCTCTTCATTTTTGTATTTACCAGGTATGCAGATCACACCTTTCAGTAACTACTGTGTTTGAGTGATTTGATAGAATTTTAGAGGATTCACACAGAGTAGAAAGGAATAAAATAATGCATCAGCTTACCTATTTTCCTTGGTTTTCTGTGTTAATTCAATGCTGTGGAATATATTCTGTAGGACAGATTTCATTTAACATTTCTGGATTTGTTATGTCTTTGAAACTTCAAAAGATATTTATGAGTAGGGTAGCATGTTTCTAATTCATGTATAATCTTAAAAAAAACTTTGAAAAACCTGTAAGACTGCAAATGGACAACAGCTAATGTTAAAGAAATTTCTAAAAGGACAAAAATACTTTTTAATGTATCTCATTACTGCATATAATTAGTTAAATTCTACGATCTTGACTGATGTTCTCACAATGACACAACTGTACCTGTTTGCCAAATGTTAGGAAACCCAAAAGCAACTGTTTCATGAAGTCTTGCCTGTTACCTATGTACATGGCTTGACTTTCTGTTAAATCCATAAATGTTCTAATTTTCTTAGTATTCCTGAGAAATATTTCAGACATGATTAAAAAAATACTTACAAGTTCACACCATTAATATTAATGATGCATTTACTGCACATCAGTTACTCCAAGGATACCGATTTAGATGATATTCACCTCCTCAGCTGGACCTACACTCACTTCTGAAGCCCTGTCTGCCACCCCCTCTGAAGAACAAATCTTGCATAGGATTTACTATAAATTTCAGGCTGTGATGGCAATTTGCTACTGTGATTACTGTCATGCCAAAACACAGAAAGTGAACACATACGTATTCAGGATGCTAGAAATGTTTTCTGTTATGAAAGGGGCTAGCAGAAAATAAATTCCTACTTCCAAAGGTTTTCTGTTTCCTAATGTGTTATGTCCTCCTCATCTGGAAGGATGTAGGAGGTGTTCTGACCTAGGACAAACACACACTTACGTATGTTTGGATTACAACATTAGATAATTGCATTCAAATTGTGTTTCTCTTCACTGTTTGAAATAACAGCTTAAGCATACTGGGGTTCCTACTCCTTTCCAAGTTCACTATATAAGTCAGGTGAGCAGCATCTTGCACAAGGCAGTGTTTCACAGAAACCCTGACACATTTTGCATGTTATATGCATTTTGCTTTCTGTGATTACTTTTTTTTTTTTTTTTTTGACCATTACTGTCCTAAAGCAGCATTAACTGTGATAAAGGACTATTAGAAACAATCCTGAAATAAATTAGGACAATTTCCAACACCAGGTTCAGTATCTTATATCTCAAATCCACAAACGTAAGAACTCTGCTCACATTAGTGATGTCTGTACCAGATCACAGGTTCTACAGTTAACTTTATTTACTTGTGAAGTCTAATTTTGAAGTATGGGACCAGATGGTTCCATATGGCTTATTTCTTATGATTTAAGAGAAAGAGAAGATAGGCTGTTCTTTGCCATTTCTCCTGCAGAAACTGATAGAAAGCCTCAAAGACCAACACAAGAACTTTCTGTTTCCACAGAACATTCTGGAGAAGAATGAAGAAGCGGGCTGAAAAAAAATATTCACCTGTGACAAACAACTTCCGGGGAAATAGAAAAAAAAAAAAAAAAAAAAAACCCACCAGTTTCTGAGGCTTGTAGGAGGTCTGCAGTATAAAAAACTAATAATATGCACAGGTCTGGAACGTACCCAATGATGGACTGATGCTGCATATGGAAGAATAATTTGTGAAAGAAAAGCCCTCTTACTTGCTGGAGAAATTTGCTACCATTTTCTGTATTTTAGGACACCATTAAAAGGATTAATGAAACAAAACACCGAGTTTATTATTTATAGGATACCTAGAGATACAACATACAGAGAACAGCAATCTTTCCATATTATTTTCATTTTGATAAAATAATTTCACAGGAAAAGTACTCCGAGATTACAAATTACTTTAAAGAGTGAAGACTTTTAAATGTAAAAACTGCCAGTACAGTTTGAAGCACAGTTAAGATTATTGCACAGTTGGGAGAGAGACAAGCAATGAACCTTAAGAATGAAAGCATATAAAAAGATCATACAGCCTAAAGAAAGCAACAAACATAAAAATATATGGGTTCTCCTGGAATCACTTTGTATATCTGGACAAGCATAAATTAGGTGAAGTGTTTTGGGTTTGATTCATAAAAGTAGCACATTCTAAAATTACACACACCTATGGTTCTAGTCATACACATAGATATAATAGATACGTATTGCAATATACATGTTGTATACCACAATGTCATCCCGAAGACCTAACAATTTGAACAATTATGATCAGGTGCATAATACAGGGAACTGCACACCAAAATAAAACAGAAGAATCAGTAACTACAACCTTCCCAGATAAGGGAACACATCTACATCACAGCCACTGCTCTGACTGCAGCAGAAGCAGACGCACATGAGCTCTACGTTTTAACTAGGTTAGTGGGTACTGCTGGTTGTGACAGACACAGCTCAGGGAAAACTACAGAAGTCAAAGAATCTGGATAAATATTCAGGCAGCTGAGATTTTACTGTGCTCTACAATGCTGCAGATACAACACTAACAGCACACACACAAGCTAGTTTAAAGTTAGCTCAGATAAACCAGCTTCTCGAGGAAGTTACTTCTTCTTTTTATTTGACTAAGACTGTACCCCTTCTAGGCAACCCAAGGGAGAAGACAGGCTTTACATCACAACCTAAACCTTAAGGCTTAAAGTGAATTTCTTCCTTGGCTCAACCTATTTCCAGAGTTTTCATATTGAAGTTCTTGCTGAAAATGTCTTAATATTGTCATTGCAACTTTATTCAGTCTTTCTTTTTGAGCAGACACATACCAGTTTTGATGGGAGATGACACACTGCTGAGCTCCTTGGATTTGGGTAACAATCCATCATTCCTTTCAGCCCTGGATTTCTCAGGCACAGTAGGGACCCCAGTGATAACACTTGGTCTTTACAAAAGTCATTTGTTAGCTAGCTACAACTTACTTAGACGCATCTTTGGAATTAAGTTGGGAATAACTTAATTGGGATGAGACTGCATGCTAATTCTGTCTCATAAGACTGCATTTCCAAATATTTGGTACACAATTACATCCTATTCTAGGATCAAAACCATCCATCTTCTCTAAACATTTTCTATATAAACTACAACAGCCACAGAAAGATGTACGTTGCTAAATAAAAGAGACTAAAAGATTGGTATGCAATGGTGTCAGACTTGATAGAGAAAAATACACAGAAGAAGAAGTTCGTGTGGCCAAGAGAGACAGACTAGAAAGGGTAAAGGTGAAGGGAGCACAATGTGGAGGGCAGATAAAGAAATGGAGCCAACAACAACAGATACAAAGCCAGCAGAAAGAATAAGGGAAAGGAGACCCCATGGAAGAAGAGCCAAAGCCAGCAGGTGGAAGGATTCACTGGGAACAAGAGGAGATAACCAATTTCAAGATTTAAAATAAATGCTCAAATTAATAAAACAAATTGTAATTTAGAGGTTAGTACTAGAAGCATCCATGGCCTCTTATTGGAAGCAGCCTACTCTGGGCAATGCTTTATTGCTACTACTCCTGAAAGACAGGCCGTGTTAGTTTTGCTAATTAATCTCTAAATTGAACATCAAGCTTGAATTATTATAAATAACAATATTTAAACACTTCACACCATGCAATATAATAATAAATGTTATGTTCAGGGTTAAACAGCCCCACGGCTGCAAAGGCTCTATACAAAGTAATGCAAAGTGACTACAAAGTAATTTCAAGCCTAATACGCACACTCAGAGATGTAAAATCCACCCATTCAGATTCCCTTACGAAGAGAAGCTGCCCAATCTAATTCCTACAAATCACACTTAGCTTCAAAAGGATCTTCAGATTGTCTTCTGATAACTTAAAATATTTGCGCAGTTGTGTTGGAGAGGATGTACAGGGCATTTTTTTCTTTGATTGACTGGCATACTGCAGGATATTTAGAATTTTCAACACCATTGACTGTTTCTTTGTAGATTAGTTTCCACTATGCAGAATCAGCGACCTAATATACTTCCTAAAATTTGCTACATACTTAACAGGGCCCTCTTTAGACATTTTATGTATTTTTTTTTTTATATATATATATATAAATACATACAAGCTCTTCTTCTTTCTGTTCTAAGATCCCTAAAGAAAGAGAAACGACAAATCATTCTGATTGCACTCACTCTGCAGATAGAATCAATTATTTATGGAAATAAATAAAAGAAATAAGACAGAAACACCTTTCGTACCAAATAGCTGTCAGTTGTGACTGCTGTCATCAATTTAAAATAATTATTTCTCCTTTCTATACTTAACCAAATTGAATTCACAGTAAAATCAATTTAATATTTCAGGTAAAACCATATATATTTGTAAATACACATATATTTGGTTAGGGAACATTTTGCTTCCAGTGACATCATCTCCCTCGTCTTCTTTCATTGCACTGATTATACGGCATCTTTTATTCATGATCTTCCACTATATTCGGGTATGGGTACTGGTGTTCTGCATTATGTTGCCTTGAACTTCAGAAGAGCTCCAGTGGTCAAGGTATATGACGGTACTGCCTTCTCATTACCATGAGCTTTCCCACTATGGAGCTTCTCAAGAAGTGAAGCTATACTCCAGCTTTCCTTAATATACTTTTTGGTCACCTTAGGTTCAGTATGCTCTCGAAAATTACATTTAAATCAAATTAGTTTCAATAATTGGCACGTCTAACGTTCCCATCCATTGTTTCTGTTTTGGCTAAGTTATTTATATCTTCCTTTCACCTGACTGAAAGGGAGAAGTGCTTCTCACAGGCAAAGAGAGCTTTCTCAGATAGAACTATAGCGTCTATCTCCCTTCGTCTCTGTCTTCTATTTATCTTCATTGTCCATTTTATCATCTTTGACCCTGAACTCCTAGTCCCTTCCCAAAACTCTCACATCTGTGAATGTACTTACAACCACTTTGAAGTTAATAGACCCTGAACCAGGTCCAGAGAAGGGTACTTTAGCCTCACCCCTTTTGAAACTATCTTCACAACTTTGTCTTCTCTAGCTTTAAACAACAGCAGTAAATGCAACATATTTCTCCACCCTGTTCTGAGCTTTTAGGAGACCAAAGCATGCAGAATACTCTCATGTCTGCATTCATGTTCATGACAAAGCAGCACAAGTACACCATTACATCCCAATTAAATACCTTCCTGAGTATTTCAAGGCTTGGTTTTATTTATTTATTTTTATTTTTCCATGGACTAATTCCAGTTCTCACATGGCTTTTATCTTTCTTAATAACCCCAACTGCTCCTGTCACTCATCTAGTAACTCAAAAAATTTTTCCGGTGCTCCTCTGTTCCCACTTCACCATCTCTACCTGCTTTTCAGCTACATAAGCAGTTGCATTCTTTCTTCTTTAAAGACTACAGAACAAATGAAGGATTAAGAAATGGGACAGCTGCTTGCTTACTTCAGCCCTGGCTTTTGGCCTTCTGTTTTATTCCCTGTGGCATGAGGCTGCCAACAAAACCGACCGGTGCAGGCAGTGACATGAAGTCTCCATGTGGAACAGCTACAGGAACTCCAAAACAGGTAGTCACGTCCCAGACATTAGACAAGAAACACAGGCCCAGTCAGGGAAAAAA
>NC_054058.1:79424503-79427003 GCF_017639655.2 Falco naumanni | reverse complement strand
ATCGACAGTCAGATTAAAAGTTGCTTATGTTCTAGTCATACATCTTCAAAGCCGACCTGATGATTTGTGACAGCACCCAATCCATTTATCACCAAGTATATATTACAATATATTATAGAATACTGTCATTCTCTCTTGATAAACAGAGGAGGAATAACTCCCTGATTCAAGCCAAACTTCTCATTTCTATATAAATATCACAACGTAGTTCATCAAGCCAATAACAGGACTGTCCAAACTCCTTATAATTGCTTGGAAAAACGTAACAAAATCTATTACTTTAGCTTAATTACTTTCTATAAATCCACCAATTTGTGATCATAATGCTTGAAGAAGATGCAAATCATATATAACTTAAAATTTTAACTTAGTCCAGTGGCTCTTTGTACACAGTCTAAAATTCCTCATGTTTAACTTTCCCCAGCATACATCCATGCCACAGTGAAAACTTGTTTTGTGATTTTGATCAGCTGATATAACTATTCTTAAGCATTACCATCGCTTTATGTAGCTGCCCAGATGAGGGGAATATATTAAACCCAGCAATCATTCACTTATTTCATTTGGAAAAGGCTACAATGAACTTGATTTGTTTATCTGAAAGCCCCCAATAAAACAACTCAGAGAAGCCAAAACCGGAATGTTAAACTATGACATCAGTACATTATATCTTGCACATATTTAAACAATAAAAAAAATCTTAAGAATAGTAACTGCAGGTACAATGGGGTCTGCTGTGCTTTTGTACTTGTCAAAGTTTGTTAGGCAAGTCACATATTAAAAATAACATTTTAGAGGGTTACAGTTTATTTAAGGAGTGCCAATAATGAAATCAGCCCATCATTTTCCTCTTACATTGTATTTCAAAAGGCATCTGGTCAAAACCAGGAAAAAAAAAAATAGAAAAAAGAATAAGAAAAGCAAAAGTAGCAGAAAGCTATGCCCATTATCTAAAGGACATCCTACTGCATGTTTACTACTGTTTATGTTTCACATCAACATATTTTATAGAAGGATTTATATGCCTAACTCAAGTTGTATTTAAATCCTATGGTGCAGACCCTACCATAAAATGCCTCTTGAGTCCTATTAACTGTACCCATGGTTTTACTTTGCCTGTCTGCTTATTTAAGATCTAATCACAGTTTTGAAGAAAAGATTGTCACTTCTAAGCCTGTCCCCTCAGAACCTGTCTGTTATTAGTACTCAACTGGATATTTTCATCTTCAGTTGTTATTCTCTGTGGTCTTTGCAAATGCTATCTACTGGAATCTGTGACTGTATGGACAAATTGGCTACAAATGCCTTGGACTGCTGCTTTGAGAAACATGTAAGTGGCACATTATTCTGTTGGTATTTTTCTGGTTTTAAGGTTTTCACTTAAATTTAGTCTTCTACACACTTTCACCAATTAAATACACTCTCTCTCAATAAAGATTTTTAAATGCTGTTAGAATCTGAACACCTGAATAAAGGTGATGGCATATTTTTCAATAAAAACAGTATTAGTATTTTCTATGTGTGTGAATATAACTAATTTTTTAACGAAAATAGTATATATACACCTTATACATATATAGAGAATAGAGTGTGTGTGTACATATATGTAGAGAGATGTAAGCCTGCTAAGAACTTAATGAAGACACTGAAATCTGTATTTCCTCAGACTGTAATACTGTAAGTGCTCAATTGTTAAAACAGAATACACTTGAATTTGATGCAAGGCACAGATTTAAGCTTTAACAACTTCTCATATTTCCATCTGCAACTATTTAATTCTTCCACATTTTCTGTCACCATTTAAAATATTTAACTATAAATGTAGCTAGTATACACTGCTTAATTCAGCACTAAGAATGATTCAATTTTAAGAGCTATTATGACCTGTTATTTCAGAGGCCCGTACACATGCAATTTATCTATCATGTTAAAACATGTTTCTATAAAACAGGACTTTTATAATAGTTTATATTATGGGAGACAACTTTCCTTCCATTAATGCAATACCTGACATTGTAATGAAAAACCTAGGTATTTAAAAACGAAGGGTCTGAACTCCGAAGGTGCTGAGTGGCCTCAGCAGATGAGAGGACCAAACACTGAGGACTTTCAGGAGTTCAGAGCAGGTACTGGCACTCTGCAGAATCAGACCCCAATTGTTTACTAAACAAACCATCTGGGCTTCACTGCACTAGTACAATCTGCATCCCCTGATGGGGAGGCAACTCTTTAGGTAGACAAAGTAGAAAGAAATATATTTATGCAGGGTTTAAAAGGAAAAGAAATCCTATACAGTGACAAAAATTAATTGATTGCATCTCATAATTAGATGGCGTCAGCTGTCAGACAACGTTCTCATTTTACAGTTTTAAACATAAAAGCAGTTCTCCATTAACTCGTTGAGAAAAGACAAACTTAAAAAAAAAAAAAAGAAACCAAACGTTTTAAAAGTGAGAATGGAAACATACCTACAGAAAAGCTGCTTCTCTCTTTTCCCATA
>NC_054058.1:79417003-79422003 GCF_017639655.2 Falco naumanni | reverse complement strand
ATGGAAAATGTGATACATGCAGTGATGAATTTTACAAGGCAAAAACAAAGCTAATACTCTTTTCTCAGATTAGGCAGCTAATAAGTATTCAAATTAGGCATAAATTTTACATGTACAATGTTTAAAATATTCAGAGAAAAGGGTCTGATTGCCCTTAGTAGTTATATGAAAATTCTAATGCGGGTATGCCACAACTGTGGGAGCAGGCAGCCCTTTCTGATTTTTACAATATTTACTTTCAATAAAAAGACATGTATATCAGAGTGGAAATCTATTTAAAACACTTCATCAACTGTATCGTTACAAGGATTTGGAAATTCGGGAAATTCAAACATTAATCCTCTTTTAGTCAAACAAAGATTTAACCAACAGACAGGTTCATCTTTAACAGAGTCGAACGTTAGACAATAACAGTGGTACATTTAGCCAAGCACATTAAAAGGGTAAAGGGGTGTAAATGTTAGATAATCAAAACATTACAAAACACTCAGAAATTTAATAAATAAATACATCAGCCGCCCCGTTTTTTACTTCCTTTTGCCTCTTTCATTACAGTTAGCAGAGAAGGGTTAAACATCTTGCAGTTCATATTAACCAAAAGGGTTTTATGTCTTGTGGATTTTGTATCCTTGCAAAGTCCCAGAGTGTAGTTCGAGCTCTGCATTTTAAGTTCGAGTGTCTGTGAGCCAGCAGGATCGGCTTGAACATAACATGACCAGTAACACTACTCTGGCAACAGAAAACAACAAATCCGACCCAACAGCTGCATAGAGAGAGAATAAAACGATACAGTATCAATACTAGAAAGGGTAACTTTTTTGGAAGTACAATGCAAGAAATACTAAAGAATTCAGATGAAGAAGGAAGAGTCCCTAGAATTAAATGTTAAAAAAAAAAAAAAAAAAATATGTTTTTCTAGTTGTAAAAGGGTATTTTTAAAAAGAAAACTGAAACATTGGCCTGAGTAACGCTCTGTGTTGGCTGTCCACAGCCCCATTCTCAGTGCCGGCAGCTAAAAAAAAACCTCTGCTGGTAAAAGCAGGAGCACAGAATCTTTTTCTTTTCTCTTGCATACAGACACACACGTATGCACGTATACCTATACACACTTGTGTGTATGTACTATCAACTCTAAACCCTAATTAAAGCACTGAAAACATGTAAACGAGGACCATTTCTGGTATCTATGTATCAGTAATTTCAGTCATTGGTGGCAGGATAATTTGAACCTGCAATATCTCACTGAACAAACTTACGTACTTTTCCCTTGCCTTTACAACCATAGTGCAGGTTGTTAGCATAATAATCATAAATAAATACAAAGGAAATACGATGACTGCCAGATACTAAGGCTGAAAGTTTAGTATTTCAAATAGGACACGAAAAAATATACAGGTCCCTGTTTACACCTATTTATACACATTCACGCTAACTAATCCTTCTCTTTTTCTCTTGCTGTCACACTCGCTGTCAGTCATGAACGTGCCTACACAGGCACGCAGGCACACATGCACCCACATTCACAGACAGATACATTTACTAGCACCTACTTCTGCTGTGATTCCCAAACTCTTCTCACCAAAGGTGAGACAGAAGCTCTGCTACCGGGTATTTTAAAAAAAGCATGGGGAAAACATTTGCTGCTCTCTGCAAGAGAGAATGAAATTGTAAATTATTTTAGTATGTGGTTGCGCTGCAGGTTGAATGCCTAATTCCGCCAGGGTAACCAAGCAATCACCCATATAAAAAAAAAAAAAAGAAATACCGGTCCTGCGAAGTTAGAAGCTACAGATTTACTTTTCTCCCCTGCAGTAAACTGTACATTTTCTGTGCGCCCTCACGTGCACGCGCGTGTTTTAAGCCGGCAAGTCACTGTACAGATACTTATTCTCTACACCACTTCCCTTTTGAAACATTAAACTGACACTGGAACTGACTGCACAAGATTGCATTTTCTCCTCCTAAACAACTTGAATTGAAAGGTTACTTAGTGTAACAATATTTACTTGCAGAATTGTGTTGTTACCAAGGGTATAATGGATGGTGGCTATGCAGGTTTACGCAAGAATGAGTGAAGCATGAGGCATTAGCCATGTGTTTGACATGTTTCAAATTGCTATAATCCAGCATTAAACACACCCAGCAATTCATGCCATTTCTTGCAGCCATAATCTTGAATAAAGCGTGCAAAACCACTTATTATATAAATTAGTATATGACTCCCTGTTATAGTCACAACAGTGCTTTTGTGTTTATTTTGCATCAAGATGTGGTCTTTTATTTGTACAAATAGCAGGATAGAGAGACGTAGCTCAATTAGACCTCCTCACTTTATGATAGGGTGTACCGAACGCCAGGCTGGCAGGGTGCGTTTTGCCCTGCCAGGTACGGGTTCTGCGGCCGCCCCGGCTCCCGGTGCCAAGGGCTGCGGCCGTCGTTCCCCAGGTCGCCGGCTGCGCCGCCGCCATACCGGGAGGCGGGAGCGGGTGCGCGGTACCGGAGCTGCCGCCAGGGGGCGCCGCAGGGCCGGCAGCCCGCCCCGCCCCGCCCCGCCCCGCCCCGCGGCTCGCAGGCCGTGCCCCACCCGTCCCCCGGGCGCCACCGCCGCGGGCTGCGGGCCCCAGCCCAGCGCTGCCAGGTGCCCCTCGACGGCGCTTTTCCACGTGCTGAAGCCAAGGAGAAGCTGGTCTCCAGCTGCCGGCTGGCCCCGGCCCCCCGGCTGTGATGCCGTGGGCGCGCTGCATGTCTCCCCCCAGTGCTGGAGACACGGAGGCCAGCAGCCACCGTCGCAAACCACCTACAGAATGCAGGGCGGCTGCCCACCCAGCTGTGGGGTGAGCCCCCTGAACCAAGGCAACACCCCCTGACCGGTCCGTAGCCCTGCGCTGGCGTTACGGTGCCCGTGTGGCTTGATCCCAAGCTGCGACACTCAGCACCACAAAGCTGCCGGCCCTCAGCACGCCCGGGCATTTTCCATGTTTCACTTCCTAAGACACAGCCCAAACTTCACCCTTTTAAGACGTAAAAGCAGAGGTGAGGAGCTAGGCTTAAATAATGCTAACTTTTGTGCTCTGCTGGAATTAATTCATCATTGACACAAGGCACAAAGCATCTGAAGTCTTGCGCTGGTATGCTAAAAGTCTTTAATACTTAAGATTGCCTAATAAATCAAAATGCCAAATATGAAGGACATAGCTGAATGTGTGAGAATAAAAAAATTAGACAAGCTAAGAGAACATTTGTAAAGGTGGGTTTTTTTTTTCCTCCCCACTTTATCTAAAACATTTAGCTTTCGAAACTCAAGTTAAGCAGAGACATAAATTACTTCACTGCATACTTGTTAAATATGTTAGTAAATGAACATGATTAAAACACTAATCAGGTAAACTGCTACTGAAATACTGTAAAGTCAAGTCTCTATATTAGGTTTAATACACTACTATCTACTCAAACAAGTTTTCTCTGTAAAAATGTAAAGCGTGCCCAAACACCGTGTGCTGCAAGGTCTTTCTTTGAGGAGAACGGAGCTTCCAGTTGTAAGTTACAAGACGTCTCTTAGCATAATTGGAAAGCATACATATCACAACTGCATCAGTGAGCAAAGTCAGCATCTTTGATGAGAAAAACTAGAAATTTCATGGTTAAAAAAAAAAAAAAATCATCTCTTCAAAGCCAACTAATCATTTTACTATTTAGAATACCTTAACAAGCGAAGATGGTATTTCTGAGTTCAAACAGTTAAAAAAATGGCTCAAAAGGGCAGCGATGGGACAACGATGTCTGGATCAGAACACAAAAAGCACTGCTGTTGTAAAGAATTCAAGCTGTAGTATCAAACTTTTAAGTGGATACTCATACAGCAGGTCTCTGAAGGCCATTTTTGAACACAGATACATAATACCATTGACAACTGATTTTTTTGCAAATTACCAAAGATGCAATTTATTTACTAGAGAGAAGAGCCAGGAGCTCAGCATCCCCCCATACTCACACACACACACTCTCCTTCCCACCCCCACCCCCTGCCCCTGCCCCAGTCAGGTAAAGAAAACGCACATCCTTCCTGCAGCATTCTGTCTTAACAGGTGCACTTGGCTGGCATGGGAAGGCTTAAAGAAATCAGATTAATCGTTTTGTGCTAAAGTTAACTGCAACTGGAAAAACAAGCAATGCCTAAAATATTTATCTTTGTACTATAAGCTGTGATTTTTTCCACCATCTGTGTACTACAGTTTATTTATATATCAGATGTTTAAATGAACATCCTTTCAACTGACTGGCACAGTCAGTCAGATAAAGGTATTGAAGGTAGAGTATCATATTCAATCTTAAACTAAAAGCTACCCTGCATTTTAAAGGCTGTATATTTTTCTTTCACACCATCTGAGTTCCTCAGGACTAATAAAAATAGTAGGTCAGTCCCAGGCACAGTAATGTATCTGCTTTCTAAAATTCAGGAATATGTTGTCAAACTCATGCAATTATTAAACAGTTCACTTCCCCCAACAGCAAGTAAGGTCTAATTAATTTGCACCTGCTCTTTATTTTTGCTTGGTGGAAAAAAAAAAAACCCTATGAAGGGCAGTGTTACCTCCACATGAGTAGTTTGTACACTATTGTAAGATGTGTACCTTACGTATATAGGATAGTGGCAAAAGCCTGCTAAAGTGCATTACTACAGCCCACACAGAAATGAGCAGCCAATTTCAGGGTAAGATTCTTATCTGAGCAACAACAGCTTGGGAAACCCCACCTTGGAAAGCACACTCCTCTCACACACACCCCCACCCCCCACCCCACCACCCCCCTTTGCCAGTCTTAAAAAAAAAAAAAAAAAAAAAAAAAAAAAAAAAAAAAAAGGCAAAAGGCAGCAGCTCTCCAAGCTCTTGAGAGTAGGGAGACTTTATTACAGTCAATGGAGAATTTAGTGGTGAGAAAGCATTAGGGCAGTAGGAAATAATTAGAACTGTGAGAGCTAGGGAAGACCTGCCTAGCAGGCA